>NW_027142115.1:1500000-1585000 GCF_036365525.1 Heterodontus francisci
AATCTTTTTCCCCTTAGCGGCGGGTCAATAACCAGGGGGAAGAGACTTAAGGTCAGGGGCAGGAGGTTTAGCAGGGATTTGAGGAAAATAATTTTCACCCAGAGGGTGGTTGGAATCTGGAACGCACTGCCTTAAGAGATGGTCCGGGCAGGAACACTCACAACATTTCAGAAATATTTAGATGAGCACTTGAAACGCCATAGCAAACAAGGCCACCGGCCAAGTGCTGGGAATTGGGATTAGAATAGTTCGGTACTTAATGGCCGGCACAGACACAGTGGGCTGAAGGTCCTGTTTCGGTGCTGCATATCTCTATAATTCAATGACTCTTTGAGGAATAACAGTTCAAATAGAGCATAACCTCAGAAGAGACATAGTGTACATTGGAATTGTGGCAGGTGAGATATGCTTTCAGCTATGGATCAGACGTTAGAAGCTATTATTAAAGACGTTAGAAAGACGTTAAAGCACGTCGAAAAAATCAAGGTGATCAGGGAGAGTCAACATGGTTTTGTGAAGGGGAAATCATGTTTAACCAATATATTGGAGTTCTTTGAAGTGGTAACATGTACTGTGGATAAAGGGGAACTGGTGGATTTACTGTACTTAGATTTACAGACCACATCAAACGTCATTGTGGAAAATAAAAGCTCATAGTGTAGGGGGTAATATAATTGGCATGGATAGAGGATTGGCTAGCTAACAGGAAACAGAGTAGGCATAAATGGGTTATTTTCTGGTTGGCAAGCTGCGGCAAGTGGTGTGCCACCGCGATCAGTGCTGGGGCCTCAACTTTTTACTATTGATATAAATGATTTTGATGAATGGACCGAAGGTATGCTTGCGAAATTTGCTAATGACTCCAAGATAGGTAAGAAGGTAAGTTCTCAAGAGGACATAAGGAGGTTACAAAGGGATATAGATAGGTTAAATAAGTGGTCAAAGAACTGGCAAATGGAGTATAATGTGAGAAAAGATCAAACTGTTCATTTTGGCTGGAGGACCTGATTGTTACCTCGAGACTTAACTATTCTAACACACTCCTGGCTGCTCTCCCATAACCTACTCTCTGTAAACCTGTGGTCATCCAAAACTCTGCTGTCACCTTCTAATTTACACTAAATTCTTTTCACCCAACATCCCAGTGCTCACTGATCTACATTGGCTCTTGGTCCAGTAACACCTCAATTTTAATATTCTCACTCGTATGATCAAATCCCTCATGTCCTCACCCCTCTGATTATCCCAATCCCCTGTTCATTTCCAATATTCCTGAAACTTGTTCATCTTAAAGTCTTTTTCTAATTCCCTTTTAAAAGTGAGTTTCTTTCCCTCTGTCTCTATCCCTGATCACAAATTTCATCTCTCCAGCTCCACTGGTGCTGTGGAAGTTTGGATCCATAAAATGGTGTGAGCTGCACTGCCGGTCACATCCAATACATTGTACAGGACACACAGGCTGGCCGGGGTGCTGGAGTGGGTGTAACGTGTGTGTGTCTGTGTGAGGAAGGTCTGAATATGGTGTCAATCAGCCATTCCGGCAGCTTTGATGTACGACTTTGAAACTTGGTCTTTGCATGTCCACTGACCGTCTGTGTCAGTCACTCTCAGCTGAACATACATTCAGCAGCACGAGGAACCCCCTCTAGTGTTATTTAAATTGACCGGGTATCCATCTTACAGGTGTAGGGCTTTTTAGTGACTTCTGCCATTGTTAAGTTAGTGGAGGTGCTGTGGATGGTTTTCCGGAGGTTGTGTTGTGAGCTGCTGCAGACATTCAGGGAGGACAGAGGATTTGTTGACCCAACTCTGGACAAGTTATAGGGACTGTAGTTACAGTGTCTCTGGGTCTGTAACATGACCAACAAATGGAGCAGAGGCTGCAGAGAGGGGAAGCTGTGCAAAGAGGGCGGAGGAGGGGGCTCTGCCCTACCCACCCCGGGTTTTCCAAGAGCAAAAAGAGCAGTGATCCGAATAACGAGCCCTGGAAAACACCCCTGTATACTCCCATCGAGTCTGAACAACAACCTTTCAGCACTTCTCTCTGTTTACTGTTCCTTAGCCAATGTTATATCCACACTGTCACTGTCCCTTTAATCCATAGGGTTCGGTTTTCCTAACCTGTCTATTGAATGTGATTTGATCAATCACCTTTTGAAAGTCCTTATATATAACTTCAATCACACTAGCCTCATCAACCCTCTCCATTGTTTTATCAAAGAACTCCATCAAGTTTACCTCACCACCACCTCTCTCCACTGTTGTTTAATTATCAGACTGCTTATCCAACACCCAGTACTGGATGAGCAGAAATTTCCTCCAATTAAATATTGGGAAGACTGAAGCCCTTGTTTTCACTCCCCACTCCAACTCTGTTCCCTTGCTATTGATTCCATTCCTCTCCCTGTATCAGTCTGAGATTCATACAGTTTGTTTGCAGCCTTAGTATCACACTTTAACCTCATTTTCAGGATATCATTACAACCGCCTACTTCCACCTCAGTAACAGCGCCCGACTGCACCCCTGTCTCAGCCCATCTGCTGCTGAAATTCATTCCTGCCTTCCTTATCCCTAGAAATGACTACTCCAACACACTTTTCTCTGATTTCCCACCTGCTACTCTCTGTAAACTTGATGTCCTCCAGAACTCTGCTGCCATGTCCTAAATCGTGCCACGTCCCGTGCACATATCACTGACCGACTTTGACTCCTGATCAAGTAATCTCTTTATTTAAATTCTCAACTTATTTTTCCTCCATGACCTCGCCCCCGTCCTGTATATATCTGTGCTCCTCTAATTCCGGCCTCTTGTGCATCCCTGATTTTAACTGTTCCACCATTGGTGATCACACCTTCAGTTACCTCAGCTCCAAGCTCTAGAATACCCTCCTTCCACCTCTCCGCCTCTCCATCCCGCCACCTCTCCACCACCCTTTCCTCTTTTAAGACACCTATTAAAACCTACATCTTTGACCACGCTTTTGGTCCTCTGACCTAATAATTTCTTATATCTCTCGGTGTCATGTTTTGTTTTATAAGGAAGCATCATGGGATGTTTTATTACATTAAAGACACTATATAAAATAAGTTGTTGTTGTCGTTTGCCATACATGATTTTGAATTCGCATTTGCGTGCTGCTTCTCAAATGTTATCCCTTTTATGAGTAAGGAATACTTATATCCTGGTTGTGACCTTTAGAAATTTCCAACCACCAACATTAGACTGACTGGTCATTAATACAGGTTTTACCCCATCTCTCCTTTTTTAAACAGGGAGTAACATTTACAACCCTCCAGTTCTCTGTTATCACTCCCATATCCAAGGACGATTGAAAGATTCTGTCCAGGGCCTCTGTTATTTCCACATTTCCTTTCCTCAGTAGCCTCATGCATCCCATACAGACAAGGTAAATGTTCTACTTCTTTGAGGTACAAAAAGTGTTTGGATGGAAAGTGGTTAACAGAACTTGTTTGTTCAGTGACTGTAGTTAATGTCAGTCTCCATGGACCCTAATTGTGTCACTGGAGGTTTTCCATCTTCTATTAATAAGGGATTCCTTTCAAGGTTTAATACCATTGTGCCAGTCGATCGTCAGCTCACCACTTACAGGCATCAGCTGCACCAGAGAAGAGGGAGAGGATAGATCGGAACCTGAGAACAATAGATTGGAATGTTGCAACAATGGGTCAGAATCTGAGAACAGTGGATTGGAATGTTACAAAAGTGGGCAGAGGATTATCATGGCCTCTTTACATGCTTTCTACGGACGATTCGCTGTCTTTAACATCCCGGATCTATTACGCACTGTTGATTATACAAAACATTTACTATCCCATCCTTGCTATTGTTGGTGTCCCTGGTAAGTTTGTCAATACAGCTATTAATATTATAAACCATATTTAACTGCAATAATGTTCCTGGAATTTACTCTGCCCTCCTTACTGCTGTTGTTAGTCCTGGTGAATCTCTGTCTCCAGCTATTAGCTCCACAACCATTGCTAATAGTATTATAGTTCTTGTAATTTATTCTCATCTTTCCTGCTGTTACTGCCCTGGTAAGTCTTCATTTCCACAAATACGATCTGTAAACCCTGGTTCACTGAAATACTGTTCAAGTAATTTTTTTTTCTCTGAAGCCCGAAACCAGTGTTATTGGTCTCCATAAGAAATCCTGTCCCCGATCTGTGAACGACATACTCCAAGTCCAATGTCTGAGACTGAACCAGACTGTTTGCAACCTCTGTGTTCTATTTAAACCTGAGCTGTTGTTCATCTCCATATTCTCTCCTTCACAAACCCTGCCTACTACCACCTCTGTAATATCACCCATCTCCACCTCTGCCTCAGCCCATCTGCTGCACTAACCCTCATCTGTGCCTTTGCATAGTTTCAGTGGGAGTATCACATCACTCCCAGCACTAATAGGGATCAGCGGCTCTGGAGAGAGGAAGAGGATAGATTAGAATCAGAGAACAATAGATTGGAATGTTACAACAATGGGCAGGAGTTTCATCTGGGAGTTTAACTTTCTTTCTGCAGATTATGATCAGTTCTCATTAAACAGTCTGATCTATTCCGCACTGAGGAATATTCAATACATTTACTACCCCTTCCTGGCTATTATTGGTGTCCCTAGTAAGTCTCTGTATCTAACTATTAATTCGATAAACCATGTTTAACTGCATTCCCATTCTTGTCATTTCCTCTGCCCTCCTTGCTGCTGTTGTTATTCCTGGCAAATATATGTCTCCAGGTATTATCTCTATAAACCATTGCCAAGTGCTTTAGAGTGCCTGTAATTTACTCTCCCATCTTTGCTGCTGTTGCTGTCCCTGGTAAGTCTGTATTTCCCGCTATGACATCTGTAAAATCTGTTTCACTGAAATAATGTTCTTGCTATTTAAATTTGGGAAGAGTGCAGTTGTCATTGGTCTCCATAAGAAATTCCATCCACTATCCATGAACCATGATCTCCTCATTGCTAAATATCTGAGGCTGAACCAGACAGTTTGCAACCTCTGTGTTCTATTTAAATCTGAGCTGAGTTCATCTCCATATTCTCACCAACACTGCCTCCTACCACCTCTGTACTAACACACATCTCCACCTCTGCCTCAGCCTATCTGCTGCATAAACATTCATCTGTGCCTTTGTTAAATACACACTTGACTATTCCAATTCTATTCTGGTCACCCTCCCAGTTATAAACCTGAATAAACCACAGCCCATCCATAGCTATGCTGCATGTATTCTACCTCACACCAAATCCCGATCACCATCACCCTTGTGCTCATTGATCTACATTAGCTCCCGGTCTGGCAGCACCTTAATTTTAATATTCTCATTATTGTGGTTGAATCTCTCCATGACCTCACCCCTCCAATTAATCCCATTCCCCTCTCCATTCCCATATTCCTCCAACTCTTTTGCCTGAAAGTATTTTCTTCAATTCCTTTTTAAAAGTAACTGTTTGAAAAGGCACTGTTCGAAAATTAGAGGTCGCCCTTTTCAGACAGAGATGAGGAGACTTTTCTTTTCCTCAGATGATTGTGTGATTTTGGAAATCTCTGCCTTAGAAGGTGGTGGAGGGGGCGGGGGGGTCATTGTATATTTTTAACGCAGAGGTAGATAGATTTTTGTTAGGCAAGAGAATCCAAGTTTATCGGGGGTCGATGGGGGTGCGGAATTCGAAACGCAAACCGATCAGCCATGATCTTATTAGATGGTGGAGCAGGCTTGACGGTCTGAATGGCCTACCTCTGCCCCTAATTCATATGATCCTATAGCTGTTCTCTCTGTTTATCTACTCTGGCAATGATTTTCAGCTCTACAGCACCACTGGGCCCAACGCCATGTAAGTTTGGATCCATAAAATAATACGAGCTGAGCTGCCGGTCACTTGAAGTGTTCCATGCTGGAGAGGGCTCGAGCCCCCGTTCACCAAGCATGTGCTGGTAGCGTGTGGAGGGGTCTGTATATATCTTCTATCAGCCATTCCAGCAGCTGTGATGTACGTCTTTTAAACTTGGACTGTCCACGGAACGCCTGTGCCAGTCACTCTCAGCTGAACATCCATTCAGCAGCACGAGGAAGCCCCTCTAGTGTTATTTAAAAAGGACCAGGCATCCAACTTTTGACTTACCTCTGCTATTGTAAAGTTAGTGGAGGTGCTGCGGATGGTTCTCTGGAGGTTGTGTTGTGAGCTGCTGCCGACATTCAGGGAGGACAGAGGATTTGGTGACGCAAATTTGGACAAGGTATGGGGACTGTAGTTACACTGTCTCTGGGTCTGTAACAAATGGAGCAGAGGCTGCATAGAGGGGAAGCTCTGTAAAGAGGGAGGAAGAGGGGTCTCTGCCCGACGCACCTCCGGTTTTCCAAGAACACTTTTGCTACCTACACCTAACCCAGGAGCAGTGTGTGAGGTGACTCTGATTCAATAAGGAGGTGGTCACAGAGCTGTGTCACCTCCTGTAACACGACCTGGAGCCTCACACCAGGGTGAGGACTGAGTTGTCAGTGGCTGTTAAGGTCACAGTTTCATTGAACTTCTATGTATCTGGATCTTTCCAGGCAGGAGCAGGAGAAGTATCCAACATCGAGTCACAGAGACTGATAGAGCCATTTACGACATAGAAGGAGGCCATTCATCCCATCATGTACATGCTGGCTCTCCATGGAGCAATCCATTCAGTCCCACTCGCCCGCTCAATCCCTGTCGCAAATTCATTTCATTCAGGTGCCCACCAGCTTTCATTTGAAATCACTGATTGTCTCTGCTTCCAACACACTTGTGGGCAGTGAGTTCCAGATCATTAACACACGCTGCATAAAGAAAAATGTTCTTCCTCATATTCCCCCTGCATCTCTTGTCAAAAACTTTCAATCCGTGCTCCTAGTCCTTCTTCCATCAGTTAATGGGAACACTTTTTCATTGTCTAAATTATCCAGACCTGTCATAATCTTGTAACCGAACCTTGGAACTAAAATCCACCATCCCTGGAACCATTCTGTTAAATCTCTTCAGCACCATTTCAAAGACCTTCACAATCTTTCTGAAGTGTGATGACCAGAATTGGACAAACTAGTCCAGCGCAGACCTAACCAGAGATTTTTAAACATTCATCATAACTTCTCTGCTTTTGAACTCAATACCTCTCATTATGAAATCCAAGATTATATGTGTTTTCCTAACCAATCTCTCAATATGTCCTGTCACCTTTAAAGATGGATACACATGCACCCACAGGTCTCTCTGTTCCTGCACACTGTTTAGAACTGTGTTATTAAGTCTGTATTGCCTTCCTATCCTCTCTGTCAAAATGCCTCACCTCACACTTGTCTCACACTTTCATCTGCCACTTGTCTGCTCAATCTACTTAGTATCTATGTCCTGTCGCAGGTGGTTCTGAACATACTCACTGTTTGTCACAGCTCCAAGTTTGGTATCAGAGGCGGATTTTGAAATTCTACTCTGTATTCCAAGATCCAAGTCATTTATACACAGCAAAATTAAACCGTGGCCCGAGCACTGATCCTGGGGGAATACCCACTGTCAAACATCTTCCAGTCTGAAAAACTGTCATTTACTATGACACACTGTTTTCTCTATGTAAACCTTTGTTTTTATCCAATTGGACACTGACCCTCCCTTTCCATTTGACTCAATGTTGGTTATTAACATTTTTTGTGGTATTTTATCAAACACATTCTTCAAACCAATCTAGACAACATCCATCACATTCCCTTCATCAACCTTCTCTATTACATCATCAAAAGTGCAATTAAATTAGTCAAGCATGACTTTCCTTTTGTAAATCTATGCCGGCTATCCTGAATTAACTCAAACCTCTCAACATGCCTGCTGTTTTATCCCTGATTATTGTTCTAAAACTTTTCCCACCATTGATGTTGGACTAACTGGCCTGTAGTTGTGAGGACTGTGTGTTGTCCATTGATGTATCCGCTAGGTGAGAGAGGCCATCTATGTTGGGTGAAGTTAATACATCATTTTCTCCCTCAGCGGGGAGAAGCAGGATAAGAGGTCCTGTGGCTTTGTCAGGAGAGCCACATTCCTGATGGTCGAGTTGTCTCTACGGTGTCCCCATGTCAACGGGGAGAGGTACAGGAACTGACTAAAATCTCACTCCATTAATGTACAGTTGGTGTGTGAGCATGCCCAGTACATCATGTTGGTGAATGTCCCACAGTGTCCCCGTGGTCACCATCCTGCAATAAAAAACACCAACAACAATCTTTTCATTAACATCTTTATCCAACAGCACATTCAATTATACAAACAAAACTGAACTATTCACCCTTGTGTATTCCCTTAGTGCCTGTCTTGTGGGTTCCCTCGACTTGCCTAGTGCTCCGATACAGTGTTTCTCCAGTGACTGCAGCATGGCTGGTGGAAGGCTGCTGACCTTCACTGGGGAGACTGCAGATGGCCTTGCAGGATGTCCCCGAGCAGCTCTGTGACTTGAGGACTTGAAATCGGACTGCACCACCTCGACATGGGCAGCAGCAGCCTGGGCTGGCTGATGGGTAACAGCAAGCACACTGGTGGAGTGACAGTGAATGGAGAACAAATACTGTCATCCTGAGAGAGGACAGCAGGTTCAGACTCCACGGAGACAGTGTCATTCCCACGGGGCGACACCTCAGCAATCCTAGTAATCTACTGGATCACAGATTGCTGGACTGCTGTGAGAGCCTGCAAACCCCTTTGAACACTCAGATCCACAGCCATGATGACAGCAGTCTGATCCTGCATGGCAGCAAACATGGATCTCATGACCTCAGTCTGAGCTTCCACTGTAGCACTGAGACGTCATATAATTCTGGTCTCTTGAACATCCCGAGTTTAATTACTCTACCATTGGCGGCCGTGCCTTCAGCTGCCGAGGCCCAAAGCTCTTCAAGAGAAGAGCAGAACTTCTTCAAGGTAGGCATTCCTCGAAGAGAAGTGACAGTGAATTAAATACTAAACTGAAAGCAAAATACTGCGGCTGCTGGAACTCTGCAATGAGAACAGAAATAGTCAGCAGGTCTGGCACCATCTGTGTAGAGAGAAACTGAGTTAACGTTTCAGCTCTGCCTTACATACCTCGTGTTTTACAAGAGAAAAAAGAGCAGTGGTCCTAATATCGAGCCCTAGGGAACACCACTGTCTACGGTCATTGAGTCTGTACAACAACCTTTCACCACTTCTCTCTGTTTACTGTTCCTTAGTCAATGTTATAGCCACATTGTCACTGTCCCTTTCATCCATAGAGTTCAGTTTTCCTAACCATTCATCAGAACTGGTAAAGGTTAGAAATGTAACAATATGTCATTTAAACACTCCCCTCTCCGTCCCATCACAATCCTTCCTTCGTGTTCTTCTTCCCCCTTCCCCTCTTTCACTTGCTCAAAGACTGTTACATTTCGAACGTTTACCTGTTCAATTGACTGTTTCCTATCATATGCCAATGACATTGTATTTCTGGCTTTACTTATTCAAAACTCTCTTAAAATTCCGCTCCACTCGTCCCGCCCCGCCCCGCAACTCTTAGTGATGACACACACACGTTTGATCGTGCGTAAACTCTCTCTGTCTCCAAATCCATTTTGGCAGGAATATTAAAAACCAAGAATGTTATCTGAATGGTGATGGATTGAAGAAATCTGAGATGCAGAGGGATATGCGTATCCTGGTGCATGGATTGTATAAGGTTAGTCTGCAGGTTCAGCAAGTAATTAGGAAAGCTAATGGAATATTATCATTTATTGTGAGCGGAATAGGACACAAAATTAGGGTGTTTATATTTCAGTTATACAGAGACCTCATCTGGAGTACTGTGTACAGTATTGGTCTCCTTATTTAAGAAAGGATGTAAATGGGTTGGAAGCAGTTCAGAGAAGTTTTACTGGACTAAAACCTGGAATGGGCGGGTTACCTTATGTTGAAAAGCTGGACAGGCTCCTCTTATATCAGCTGGAGTTTACAAAAGTAAGAGGCGACAGGATTGAAGAATATAAGACTCTGAGTGTGGGACAGAGCAAGTGAGGGAGACAGAGAGAGAAACAGAGAGAGAGAGAGAGCTCAGCTCATCTGCTGCTGAAACCCTCATCCATGTCTATGTTACCTCAAGACTTGACTATTCTAACACTCTTGGCTGGTCTCCCATATTCTACTATCTGTAACCTTCTGATCATCCAAAACTCTGCCACCATCTTCTAATTTACATTAAATTTTGTTCACTCAACATCCCTGTGCTCACTGACCTACATTGGCTCTTGGTCCAGTAACACCTCAATTTTAATATTGTCACTCATGTGATCAAATCCCTCATGTCCTCACCCCTCTAATTATCCCAATCCCCTGTCCATTTCCAATATTCCTGAAACTTGTTCATCGAAAAGTCTTTTTCTAATTCCCTTTTTAAAGTGAGTTTATTTCCCTCTGTCTCTCTCCCTGACCACACATTTCATCTCTCCAGCTCCACTGGTGCTGTGGAAGTTTAGATCCATAAAATGGTATGTGCTGCACTGCCGGTCACATCCAGCACATTGTACAGGAAACCCAGGCTGGCCGGGGTGCTCGCGTGTGTGTAACGTGTGTGTGTCTGTAGTGTGAGGAAGGGACTGAATATGGTCTCAATCACCCACTCCAGCAGCTGTGATGTACATCTTTGAAACTTGGTCTTTGCATGTCCACTGACCGCCTGTGTTAGTCACTCTCAGCTGAACATACATTCAGGAGCACGAAGAATCCCCTCTAGTGTTATTTAAAGGACGAGGCATCCAACCTACAGGTGAGGGGCTTTTAACTTACTTCTGCAATTGTAAAGTTAGTCGAGGTGCTCTGGATGTTTTCTGGAGGTTGTGTTGTGAGCTGCTGCAGACATTCAGGCTCGACGGAGGATTTGGTGACCCAACTCTGGACGAGGTATGGGGACTGTAGTTACAGTGTCACTGTGTCTGTAACATGATCAACAAATGGAGCAGAGGCTGCAGAGAGGGGAAGCTCTGTAAAGAGCGAGGAGGAGAGGTCTCTGCCTTACATACCTCGTGTTTTCCAAGAGAAAAAAGAGCAGTGGTCCTAATACCGAGCCCTAGGGAACACCACTGTCTACTGTCATTGAGTCTGAACAACAACCATTCACCACTTCTCTCTGTTTACTGTTCCTTAGTCAATGTTATATCCACAGTGTCACTGTCCCTTTAATCCATAGGGTTCAGTTTTCCTAACCTGTCTATTGAATGTCACTTAATGAAACACCTTTTGAACGTCCATATATATAACTTCAATCACACCACCCTCATCAACCCTCTCCATTGTTTTATCAAATAACTCCATCATGTTTACCTCACCACCACCTCTCTCCACTCCTCCACTGTTGTTAAATTATCAGACTGCTTATCCGACATCCAGTACTGGATGAGCAGAAATTTCCTCCAATTAAATATTGGGAAGACTGAAGACATTGTTTTCACACCCCACGTCAACTCTGTTCCCTTGCTATTGATCCCATCCCTCTCCCTGGTAACAGTCTGAGATTCGGACAGTATGTTTACAACCTTGGTGGCACATTTGACCACAAAATGAGCTTGAACCTCATTTCAGGATATCATTGCAACCGCCTATTTCCACCTCAGTAACATCACCCGACTTCACCTCTGTCTCAGCCCATCTGCTGCTGAAACCTCATTGATGCCTTTGTCACCTCTATATGTGATTATTCCAACTCACTCCTGGCTGATCTCCAACATTCTACTCTCTGTAAACTTGAGGTCATCCAAAACTCTGCTGCCCATGCCTTAGCTCACACCAAGTCCCGTTCATCTATCACTGACCGACAGTGGCTCCCAGTCAAGCAATGTCTTGATTTTAAAATTCTCATCCTCGTTTTCAGATGCCGCCATGGTCTCTCCCCCACCCCACCCCCATTTTTCTGTAATCTCCTCCACCCCCACAACCCACTGCGATACATGTGCTACTCTAATTTCAGCCTCTTGTGCAGCCCTGATTTTAATCCCTACACCACTGGCGTCCGGGCTTTCAGCTTCCAAGGCCCAAAGTTCTGGAATATCCTCACGGCACAGTTTTCTTTTTTCATTCTTTCATGCGATGTGGGTGTTACTGACAAGACCAGCATTTGTTGCCCATCCCCAATTGCCCTTGATAACTGAGTGGTTTGCTGGACATTTCGGAAGTCAGTTTAGAGTCAACCACATCGTTGTGGGTCTGGAGTCACATGGAGGCCAGACCATATAAGGATGGCAGATTTCCATTGCAAAAGAACATCAATAATCCAGGCTGTTTTTTTTTTTTAACGATTATCAATGATAGTTTCATGGCACCATTGATGAGAATAGCTTTCAAATGCAGATTTGTATTAATTAATTGAATTTTATAACTTATTGAAATTTAAATTGCACCAGTTGCCACGGTGGGGTTTGAACCCATGTCCTCAGAGAATCAGCCTGATCCTCGGTATTACAATTTTGGTAATATTACCACGACGCTACGGTCACCACCTTTCCGTCTCGCTTTCCTCCTTTCAAGTACTCCTTAAAACCTATCTCTTTCTTCAAGCTGTTGGCCATCTGATCTAATATCTCCTGTTGTGTCTCAGTGTCATACTTTGCTTCGTAATGATCCTGTGAAGTACTTTGGGATGATTTATAACATTAAAAGCACTAGATAAATATAAGTTGTTGTTGAGGTTTGCCACACATGCTTTGTCATCACCATATTCCTACTGCTGTCTATTTATTATTCCATGTTTTTCAAAGCAATGAATATATTTGTCCTGGGTTATGAAATTTCCCCATCAGTGACATTAAACTGTCTGGTCATTAAATACAGTGTCTACCCCATCTCTCCTATTTTTCAAATAGGGTGTAACATTTACAACCCTCCAGCCCTCTGTCACAACTCCTATATCCAAGGAGGATTGAAAGATTCTGTCCAGTGCCTCCGCTATTCCCACCTTTCCTTCCCTCAGCATCTCTCAGACATCCCATCCAGACCAGACAAATGTTCTACTTTATTGCGGTACATACAGTGCTGGACTGAAAGGGGTTAACTGAACCTGTTTGCTCAGTGACCGGAATTAATGTCAGTCTCCACGGACCCTAATTGTTTCACTGGAGGGTTTCCATCTTCTATTAATATGGGAGTCATTTCAATGTATTATCAGATTGTGTCAACAGGAGCATCAAACCCGGCAGTAAGAGGGACCAACAGCTCCAGACAGAGGGAGAGGATAGATCAGAATCTGAGAAAAATAGATGGGAATGTTACAACAATGGGTCAGAATCTGAGAACAATCGATGGGAATGTTATAACAATGGGTCAGAATCTGAAAACAATAGATTGGAATGTTACAACAATGGACAGGAGTTTCATCTGGCAATTTGACGATCTTTCCACATATTATGACTGGTACTTATTAGACTATCGGATCTTTTTAGCTCTTCAGGTTATTCAATATATTTACTATCCCATCCTCGCTATTATTGGTGTTCCTGGTAAGACTCTTTATCCAGCTATTAATTCCATAAACCGTGTTTAACTGAATTACTTCCCCTGTCATTTTCTCATCCCTCTTTGCTGTTGTTATTACTCCTGGTGAGTCTTTGATAAAGGCTGTAAACTCTACGAAGCATTGTAATTTTGTTACTGGTCGTGTAATTTACTCTCTTGGCGTTGCTTGTGTTTATGTTCCTGGTAAGACCCTGTATAGAGCTATCAGATTGTTGCTGTGCCTAATCTGCACTTACTCTTGAAGAATTCACAGAATCGGACTGGTGGAAGGTATATCAATGTTTATTCACACATTAAATCATCAGGTACAAGCACTCACTACTTGCATGTTATACTACCCCAAGACACGAGGTGATCAGTCTCGGAATGGCAGCTGCCATTCTATTCTCTGAGTCCATGACTCAGGGAATTTTCTTGAGTGTTCTTCCTCGGGGTTCTCGTGCTGTCACCATTTTCAGCCATTGTCTACTGTGAGTCTAATCATACCTCATTCCAATAGAAACTCCTTTATCTGGTTTGTGCAGGGACACTGTCTGGTAGAATCACTCTCTTGTTTCAGCCTGCCTTTATGTATGGTCTACAATTCCTTGACCATCTGTTTGCTGTGCTCCTTCTAACCAGCCCCTCTATGTTTCAAAACGTTGTGTATTGTTGTGTGACGAGCCTCATTGTTTCAATTACGTTCTTATGTGTTTTTACTGAGTCGACACCCACCACCACCACCACACCCCCTCCCCCGTCCCCCTCTGATCATGAAGGGCTATGCCCAAGGGATCACACTCTCATGTCTCTTCGGTAGTACACTTCTGCAATTATAATTTCATTGTTAACGCAAGATCATAAGCAGTGTAATGTTAAAGAAAGCACAATGTTAACATCGTTGTTACATAATTAATCACTTGTGCGAGCATAACGCAGTCGCAATTTGACTTTTAGAATACATTTGTCATTCATTAATTCATTTTAAGTATCTACCAATAGTTATACAACTACCCTCGTGTTACATAATTAATTGTCAATATTTTAATGGAGCAACTTCGAATACTGATTGCCTTTAAGGTAGCTGTCCAACCTGTGTTCATACATCCTCTCACATTCCTTAATCAATTTCTTAAGTTTCCAAATTAAGTATGTCACATATATCACCATGACACCCGAAAAGACTATCAGGACATGGGAGATATTTCTAAACCAGGGTGTATCTTCACGTTTGACCCCCAGTTTCATAAGTCCTCCCACCAGGTAGAATCATTTATCTCATCAATCTGAACTTGTATCATCTTCCACTGTTGTTCCAGATTGTAGTACACTACATCAATGGTTTCTCGTTGCTGCCTCTCTTGACCCAAACATATGGGCAATGGCTGAATAGTATATTCATGTTCCCGAACGTATTTTATCAAGTCGTCCTTAATACTTTCTGTAACAATTATCGTTTCTGTCTTTCTTTTATGTATGCCGACCAACTCCGTCTTCTCTACTCTAGTTGGTATTTGTGGGTTGACAAGCGACGTACTGTTGGTTAAGCAATATCTCACCTTTGCCTTATAGGCCACATGGGTTAACCTGATCATGCCTTCCTAGTTTCCATGGTGCAATTTACAGTGGTATTAAATTCACATTTTGATTCAGCTGTTTTATATGTATGTATGTATATATATATATATATATATATATAGGGTGAGGACACATGACCACCTGGTTTTCCAGACGACACTTAGACAAAGTTGTCCCAATTATTTCCTCTCCAATTTTCACAACATAGGTCAATATATCATAGTATTTTCTGTAATCCTCTCCTCACTGCATCTACTATTCTCTGCAGTAATGGGGCAGATGGAAAAGGTTTGCCATCTGCTGACACAAAACTTCTCGCTTCCCACAGAGGTAGGTACTCGGTAAAACTGTTACACACGTACATACTGTCAGAATTTATATCAACCAGGAGCGAAACATGTGGTTGTGTCACCACAAAGTGACTGCAGCTAGTTCGGCACGCTGCACACTTAAACTCGCCAGTAACTGTAAGGCAATGTCTTTAATAGGTTTTCCATTATGATCCTGTCTATGTAATCCGCACTTTGCCTGCATAATCCCATCCTCCACTGTAGAGGAACCATCAACAAAAATGTTGAGTGCTGGTTTGATTTCTGTTTTCTTCCATTGGACACTCCCGCCCCGCAATGATTTTTACACAAAATGTCCCTTGAGGGCCTTTTCTGTCAAAACCTGACACTGATTTTTTTTTTTCTTCTTTTTTTTTTTCTAACCCCGTGCTGTACCTGTCCTGGGAGTGTTTGATGGGGACAGTGTAGAGGGAGCTTTACTCTGTATCTAACCCCGTGCTGTACCTGTCCTGGGAGTGTTTGATGGGGACAGTGTAGAGGGAGCTTTACTCTGTATCTAACCCCGTGCTGTACCTGTCCTGGGAGTGTTTGATGGGGACAGTGTAGAGGGAGCTTTACTCTGTATCTAACCCCGTGCTGTACCTGTCCTGGGAGTGTTTGATGGGGACAGTGTAGAGGGAGCTTTACTCTGTATCTAACCCCGTTTTTAACCTGACACTCATGGGGTGCAGCCTGATAGATTAAATTGTCTGCCAAGCATGTCAAAGTAATTTCCTTTTTTGCTGAAATGTCTCTAACTTTTAAGAGCAAGGTCCACCGAGCCATGTGATTCTGACTCACATTCCCGTCCTTCAGTCGTCCATCCCATAACAATGGAAGGGTGTGTGTTCAGTTAGGATAGTAACAAGGCTGAGGCTGACAATATAACGTTACCGTCCTTCAACCATCCATCCAGCAACAACAGGAAGGGTGTGTGTAAGTTAGGATAGTAACAAGGCTGAGGCTGACAATATAATATTACCGTCCTTCAACCGTCCATCCAGTAACAACTGGAAGGGTGTGTGTTCAGTTAGGATAGTAACAGGGCTGAGGCTGACAATATAACATTACCGTCCTTCAACCATCCATCCAGTAACAACTGGAAGGGTGTGTGTTCAGTTAGGATAGTAGCAGGGCTGAGGCTGACAATATAACATTACCGTCCTTCAACCATCCATCCAGTAACAACTGGAAGGGTGTGTGTTCAGTTAGGATAGTAGCAGGGCTGAGGCTGACAAAATAACATTACCGTCCTTCAACCATCCATCCAGTAACAACTGGAAGGGTGTGTGTTCAGTTAGGATAGTAACAGGGCTGAGGCTGACAAAAAACATTACCGTCCTTCAACCATCCATCCAGTAACAACTGGAAGGGTGTGTGATCAGTTAGGATAGTAACAGGGCTGAGGTTGACAATATAACATTACCGTCCTTCAGTCATCCATCCAGTAACAACTGGAAGGGTGTGTGTTCAGTTAGGATAGTAACAGGGCTGAGGCTGACAATATAACATTACCGTCCTTCAACCGTCCATCCAGTAACAACTGGAAGGGTGTGTGTTCAGTTAGGATAGTAACAGGGCTGAGACAGACAATATAACATTACCGTCTTTCAACCGTCCAACCAGTAACAACTGGAAGGGTGAGTGTTCAGTTAGGATAGTAACAGGGCTGAGGCTGACAATATAACATTACCTTCCTTCAACCGTCCATCCAGTAACAACTGGAAGGGTCTGTGCTCAGTTCGGATAGTAACAGGGCTGAGGCTGACAATATAACATTACCGTCCTTCAGTCATCCATCCAGTAACAACTGGAAGGGTGTGTGTTCAGTTAGGATAGTAACAGGGCTGAGGCTGACAATATAACATTTCCGTCCTTCAGTCATCCATCCAGTAACAAATGGAAGGGTGTGTATTCAGTTAGGATAGTAACAAGGCTGAGGCTAAAAATATAACATTAACGTCCTTCAACCGTCCATCCAGTAACAACTGGAAGTGTGTGTGTTCAGTTAGGATAGTAACAACGCTGAGGCTGACAATATAACATTACCGTCCTTCAGTCATCCATCCAGTAACAACTGGAAGGGTGTGTGTTCAGTTAGGAAAGTAACAGGGCTGAGGCTGACAATATAACTTTACCGTCCTTCAACCGTCCATCCAGTAACAACTGGAAGAGTGTGTGTTCAGTTAGGATAGTAACAAGGCTGAGGCTGACAATATAACATTATCGTCCTTCAGTCATCCATCCAGTAACAACTGGAAGGGTGTGTGTTCAGTTAGGAAAGTAACAGGGCTGAGGCTGACAATATTACATTACCGTCCTTCAGTCATCCATCCAGTAACAACTGGAAGGGTGTGTGTTCAGTTAGGATAGTAACAGGGCTGAGGCTGGCAATACAACATTACCGTCCTTCAGTCATCCATCCAGTAACAACTGGAAGGGTGTGTGTTCAGTTAGGATAGTAACAAGGCTGAGGCTGACAATATAACATTACCGTCCTTCAAACGTCCATCCAGTAACAACTGGAAGGGTGTGTGTTCAGTTAGGATAGTAACAAGGCTGAGGATGACAATATAACATTACCGTCCTTCAACCGTCCATCCAGTAACAACTGGAAGGGTGTGTGTTCAGTTAGGATAGTAACGGGGCTGAGGCTGACAATATAACATTACCGTCCTTCAACCGTCCATCCAGTAACAACTGGAAGGGTGTGTGTTCAGTTAGGAAAGCAACGGGGCTGAGGCTGACAATATAACATTACCGTCCTTCAACCGTCCATCCAGTAACAACTGGAAGGGTGTGTGTTCAGTTAGGATAGTAACAGGGCTGAGGCTGGCAATACAACATTACCGTCCTTCAGTCATCCATCCAGTAACAACTGGAAGGGTGTGTGTTCAGTTAGGATAGTAACAAGGCTGACGATGACAATATAACATTACCGTCCTTCAACCGTCCATCCAGTAACAACTGGAAGGGTGTGTGTTCAGTTAGGATAGTAACAAGGCTGAGGCTGACAATATAACATTACCGTCCTTCAACCGTCCATCCAGTAACAACTGGAAGGGTGTGTGTTCAGTTAGGAAAGTAACATGGGCTGAGGCTGACAATATAACATTACCGTCCTTCAACCGTCCATCCAGTAACATCTGGAAGGGTGTGTGTTCAGTTAGGATAGTAACAGGGCTGAGGCTGACAATATAACATTACCGTCCTTCAACCGTCCATCCAGTGACAACTGGAAGGGTGTGTGTTCAGTTAGGATAGTAACAAGGCTGAGGCTGACAATATAACATTACCGTCTTTCAACCGTCCATCCAGTAACAACTGGAAGGGTGTGTGTTCAGTTAGGATAGTAACGGGGCTGAGGCTGACAAAATAACATTACCGTCCTTCAACCGTCCATCCAGTAACAACTGGAAGGGTGTGTGTTCAATTAGGATAGTAACGGGGCTGAGGCTGACAATATAACATTACCGTCCTTTAGTCATCCATGCAGTAACAACTGGAAGGGTGTGTGTTCAGTTAGGATAGTAACAGGGCTGAGGCTGACAATATAACATTACCGTCCTTCAGTCATCCATCCAGTAACAACTGGAAAGGTGTGTGTTCAGTTAGGATAGTAACAGGGCTGAGGCTGACAATATAACATTACCGTCCTTCAACCGTCCATCCAGTAACAACTGGAAAGGTGTGTGTTCAGTTAGGATAGTAACAGGGCTGAGGCTGACAACATAACATTACCTTCCTTCAGTCATCCATCCAGTAAAAACTGGAAGGGTGTGTGTTCAGTTAGGATAGTAACAAGGCTGAGGCTGACAATATAACATTACCTTCCTTCAGTCATCCATCCAGTAACAACTGGAAGGGTGTGTGTTCAGTTAGGATAGTAACGGGGCTGAGGCTGACAATATAACATTACCGACCTTCAACCGTCCATCCATTAACAACTGGAAGGGTATGTGTTCAGTTAGGATAGTAACAGGGCTGAGGCAGACAATATAACATTACCGTCCTTCAACCGTCCATCCAGTAACAACTGGAAGGGTATGTGTTCAGTTAGGATAGTAACAGGGCTGAGGCTGACAATATAACATTACCGTCCTTCAGTCATCCATCCAGTAACAACTGGAAGGGTGTGTGTTCAGTTAGGATAGTAACAGGGCTGAGGCTGACAATATAACATTACCGTCCTTCAACCGTCCATCCAGTAACAACTGGAAGTGTGTGTGTTCAGTTAGGATAGTAACAGGGCTGAGGCTGACAATATAACATTACCTTCCTTCAGTCATCCATCCATTAACAACTGGAAGGGTGTGTGTTCAGTTAGGATAGTTACTAGGCTGAGGCTGACAATATAACATTACCGTCCTTCAGTCATCCATCCAGTAACAACTGGAAGGGTGTGTGTTCAGTTAGGATAGTAACAAGGCTGAGGCTGACAATATAACATTACCTTCCTTCAGTCATCCATCCAGTAACAACTGGAAGGGTGTGTGTTCAGTTAGGATAGTAACAGGGCTGAGGCTGACAATATAACATTACCGTCCTTCAACCGTCCATCCATTAGCAACTGGAAGGGTATGTGTTCAGTTAGGATAGTAACAGGGCTGAGGCAGACAATATAACATTACCGTCCTTCAACCGTCCATCCAGTAACAACTGGAATAGTATGTGTTCAGTTAGGATAGTAACAGGGCTGAGGCTGACAATATAACATTACTGTCCTCCAGTCATCCATCCAGTAACAACTGGAAGGGTGTGTGTTCAGTTAGGATAGTAACAGGGCAGAGGCTGACAATATAACATTACCGTCCTTCAGTCATCCATCCAGCAACAACTGGAAGGGTGTGTGTTCAGTTAGGATAGTAACAGGGCTGAGGCTGACAATATAACATTACCGTCCTTCAACCGTCCATCCAGTAACAACTGGAAGGGTGTGTGTTCAGTTAGGATAGTAACAGGGCTGTGGCTGACAATATAACATTACCTTCCTTCAACCATCCATCCAGTAACAACTGGAAGGGTGTGTGTTCAGTTAGGATAGTTACTAGGCTGAGGCTGACAATATAACATTACCGTCCTTCAGTCATCCATCCAGTAACAACTGGAAGGGTGTGTGTTCAGTTAGGATAGTAACAGGGCTGAGGCTGACAATATAACATTACCGTCCTTCAGTCATCCATCCAGTAACAAATGGAAGGGTGTGTATTCAGTTAGGATAGTAACAAGGCAGAGGCTGAAAATATAACATTACCGTCCATCAACCGTCCATCCAGTAACAACTGGAAGTGTGTGTGTTCAGTTAGGATAGTAACAAGGCTGAGGCTGACAATATAACATTACCGTCCTTCAGTCATCCATCCAGTAACAACTGGAAGGGTGTGTGTTCAGTTAGGAAAGTAACAGGGCTGAGGCTGACAATATAACTTTACCGTCCTTCAACCGTCCATCCAGTTACAACTGGAAGTGTGTGTGTTCAGTTAGGATAGTAACAAGGCTGAGGCTGACAATATAACATTATCGTCCTTCAGTCATCCATCCAGTAACAACTGGAAGTGGTGTGTGTTCAGTTAGGAAAGTAACAGGGCTGAGGCTGACAATATAACATTACCGTCCTTCAGTCATCCATCCAGTAACAACTGGAAGGGTGTGTGTTCAGTTAGGATAGTAACAGGGCTGAGGCTGGCAATACAACATTACCGTCCTTCAGTCATCCATCCAGTAACAACTGGAAGGGTGTGTGTTCAGTTAGGATAGTAACAAGGCTGAGGCTGACAATATAACATTACCGTCCTTCAACCGTCCATCCAGTAACAACTGGAAGGGTGTGTGTTCAGTTAGGATAGTAACAAGGCTGAGGATGACAATATAACATTACCGTCCTTCAACCGTCCATCCAGTAACAACTGGAAGGGTGTGTGTTCAGTTAGGATAGTAACGGGGCTGAGGCTGACAATATAACATTACCGTCCTTCAACCGTCCATCCAGTAACAACTGGAAGGGTGTGTGTTCAGTTAGGAAAGCAACGGGGCTGAGGCTGACAATATAACATTACCGTCCTTCAACCGTCCATCCAGTAACAACTGGAAGGGTGTGTGTTCAGTTAGGATAGTAACAGGGCTGAGGCTGGCAATACAACATTACCGTCCTTCAGTCATCCATCCAGTAACAACTGGAAGGGTGTGTGTTCAGTTAGGATAGTAACAAGGCTGACGATGACAATATAACATTACCGTCCTTCAACCGTCCATCCAGTAACAACTGGAAGGGTGTGTGTTCAGTTAGGATAGTAACAAGGCTGAGGCTGACAATATAACATTACCGTCCTTCAACCGTCCATCCAGTAACAACTGGAAGGGTGTGTGTTCAGTTAGGAAAGTAACATGGGCTGAGGCTGACAATATAACATTACCGTCCTTCAACCGTCCATCCAGTAACATCTGGAAGGGTGTGTGTTCAGTTAGGATAGTAACAGGGCTGAGGCTGACAATATAACATTACCGTCCTTCAACCGTCCATCCAGTGACAACTGGAAGGGTGTGTGTTCAGTTAGGATAGTAACAAGGCTGAGGCTGACAATATAACATTACCGTCTTTCAACCGTCCATCCAGTAACAACTGGAAGGGTGTGTGTTCAGTTAGGATAGTAACGGGGCTGAGGCTGACAAAATAACATTACCGTCCTTCAACCGTCCATCCAGTAACAACTGGAAGGGTGTGTGTTCAATTAGGATAGTAACGGGGCTGAGGCTGACAATATAACATTACCGTCCTTTAGTCATCCATGCAGTAACAACTGGAAGGGTGTGTGTTCAGTTAGGATAGTAACAGGGCTGAGGCTGACAATATAACATTACCGTCCTTCAGTCATCCATCCAGTAACAACTGGAAAGGTGTGTGTTCAGTTAGGATAGTAACAGGGCTGAGGCTGACAATATAACATTACCGTCCTTCAACCGTCCATCCAGTAACAACTGGAAGGGTGTGTGTTCAGTTAGGATAGTAACAGGGCTGAGGCTGACAATATAACATTACCGTCCTTCAACCGTCCATCCAGTAACAACTGGAAGGGTGTGTGTTCAGTTAGGATAGTAACAGGGCTGAGGCTGACAATATAACATTACCTTCCTTCAGTCATCCATCCAGTAAAAACTGGAAGGGTGTGTGTTCAGTTAGGATAGTAACAAGGCTGAGGCTGACAATATAACATTACCTTCCTTCAGTCATCCATCCAGTAACAACTGGAAGGGTGTGTGTTCAGTTAGGATAGTAACGGGGCTGAGGCTGACAATATAACATTACCGACCTTCAACCGTCCATCCATTAACAACTGGAAGGGTATGTGTTCAGTTAGGATAGTAACAGGGCTGAGGCAGACAATATAACATTACCGTCCTTCAACCGTCCATCCAGTAACAACTGGAAGGGTATGTGTTCAGTTAGGATAGTAACAGGGCTGAGGCTGACAATATAACATTACCGTCCTTCAGTCATCCATCCAGTAACAACTGGAAGGGTGTGTGTTCAGTTAGGATAGTAACAGGGCTGAGGCTGACAATATAACATTACCGTCCTTCAACCGTCCATCCAGTAACAACTGGAAGTGTGTGTGTTCAGTTAGGATAGTAACAGGGCTGAGGCTGACAATATAACATTACCTTCCTTCAGTCATCCATCCATTAACAACTGGAAGGGTGTGTGTTCAGTTAGGATAGTTACTAGGCTGAGGCTGACAATATAACATTACCGTCCTTCAGTCATCCATCCAGTAACAACTGGAAGGGTGTGTGTTCAGTTAGGATAGTAACAAGGCTGAGGCTGACAATATAACATTACCTTCCTTCAGTCATCCATCCAGTAACAACTGGAAGGGTGTGTGTTCAGTTAGGATAGTAACAGGGCTGAGGCTGACAATATAACATTACCGTCCTTCAACCGTCCATCCATTAGCAACTGGAAGGGTATGTGTTCAGTTAGGATAGTAACAGGGCTGAGGCAGACAATATAACATTACCGTCCTTCAACCGTCCATCCAGTAACAACTGGAATAGTATGTGTTCAGTTAGGATAGTAACAGGGCTGAGGCTGACAATATAACATTACTGTCCTCCAGTCATCCATCCAGTAACAACTGGAAGGGTGTGTGTTCAGTTAGGATAGTAACAGGGCAGAGGCTGACAATATAACATTACCGTCCTTCAGTCATCCATCCAGCAACAACTGGAAGGGTGTGTGTTCAGTTAGGATAGTAACAGGGCTGAGGCTGACAATATAACATTACCGTCCTTCAACCGTCCATCCAGTAACAACTGGAAGGGTGTGTGTTCAGTTAGGATAGTAACAGGGCTGTGGCTGACAATATAACATTACCTTCCTTCAACCATCCATCCAGTAACAACTGGAAGGGTGTGTGTTCAGTTAGGATAGTTACTAGGCTGAGGCTGACAATATAACATTACCGTCCTTCAGTCATCCATCCAGTAACAACTGGAAGGGTGTGTGTTCAGTTAGGATAGTAACAGGGCTGAGGCTGACAATATAACATTACCGTCCTTCAGTCATCCATCCAGTAACAAATGGAAGGGTGTGTATTCAGTTAGGATAGTAACAAGGCAGAGGCTGAAAATATAACATTACCGTCCATCAACCGTCCATCCAGTAACAACTGGAAGTGTGTGTGTTCAGTTAGGATAGTAACAAGGCTGAGGCTGACAATATAACATTACCGTCCTTCAGTCATCCATCCAGTAACAACTGGAAGGATGTGTGTTCAGTTAGGAAAGTAACAGGGCTGAGGCTGACAATATAACTTTACCGTCCTTCAACCGTCCATCCAGTTACAACTGGAAGTGTGTGTGTTCAGTTAGGATAGTAACAAGGCTGAGGCTGACAATATAACATTATCGTCCTTCAGTCATCCATCCAGTAACAACTGGAAGTGGTGTGTGTTCAGTTAGGAAAGTAACAGGGCTGAGGCTGACAATATAACATTACCGTCTTTCTGTCATCCATCCAGTAACACCTGGAAGGGTGTGTGTTCAGTTAGGAAAGTAACGGGGCTGAGGATGACAATATAACATTACCGTCCTTCAACCATCCATCCAGTAACAACTGGAAGGGTGTGTGTTCAGTTAGGATAGTAACAGGGCTGAGGCTGGCAATACAACATTACCGTCCTTCAGTCATCCATCCAGTAACAACTGGAAGGGTGTGTGTTCAGTTAGGATAGTAACAAGGCTGAGGCTGACAATATAACATTACCGTCCTTCAACCGTCCATCCAGTAACAACTGGAAGGGTTTGTGTTCAGTTAGGATAGTAACAAGGCTGAGGCTGACAATATAACATTACTGTCCTTCAACCGTCCATCCAGTAACAACTGGAAGGGTGTGTGTTCAGTTAGGATAGTAACAGGGCTGAGGCTGACAATATAACCTTACCGTCCTTCAGTCATCCATCCAGTAACAACTGGAAAGGTGTGTGTTCAGTTAGGATAGTAACAGGGCTGAGGCTGACAATATAACATTACCGTCCTTCAACCGTACATCCAGTAACAACTGGAAGGGTGTGTGTTCAGTTAGGATAATAACAGGGCTGAGGCTGACAACATAACATTACCTTCCTTCAGTCATCCATCCAGTAAAAACTGGAAGGGTGTGTGTTCAGTTAGGATAGTAACAAGGCTGAGGCTGACAATATAACATTACCTTCCTTCAGTCATCCATCCAGTAACAACTGGAAGGGTGTGTGTTCAGTTAGGATAGTAACAAGGCTGAGGCTGACAATATAACATTACCGTCCTTCAACCGTCCATCCAGTAACAACTGGAAGGGTTTGTGTTCAGTTAGGATAGTAACAAGGCTGAGGCTGACAATATAACATTACCGTCCTTCAACCGTCCATCCAGTAACAACTGGAAGGGTGTGTGTTCAGTTAGGATAGTAACGGGGCTGAGGCTGACAATATAACATTACCGTCCTTTAGTCATCCATGCAGTAACAACTGGAAGGGTGTGTGTTCAGTTAGGATAGTAACAGGGCTGAGGCTGACAATATAACATTACCGTCCTTCAGTCATCCATCCAGTAACAACTGGAAAGGTGTGTGTTCAGTTAGGATAGTAACAGGGCTGAGGCTGACAATATAACATTACCGTCCTTCAACCGTCCATCCAGTAACAACTGGAAGGGTGTGTGTTCAGTTAGGATAGTAACAGGGCTGATGCTGACAATATAACATTACCTTCCTTCAACCATCCATCCAGTAACAACTGGAAGGGTGTGTGTTCAGTTAGGATAGTTACTAGGCTGAGGCTGACAATATAACATTACCGTCCTTCAGTCATCCATCCAGTAACAACTGGAAGGGTGTGTGTTCAGTTAGGATAGTAACAAGGCTGAGGCTGACAATATAACATTACCTTCCTTCAGTCATCCATCCAGCAACAACTGGAAGGGTGTGTGTTCAGTTAGGATAGTAACAAGGCTGAGGCTGACAATATAACATTACTGTCCTTCAGTCATCCATCCAGTAACAACTGGAAGGGTGTGCGTTCATTTAGGATAGTAACAGGGCTGAGGCTGACAATATAACATTACCGTCCTTCAACCGTCCATCCATTAACAACTGGAAGGGTATGTGTTCAGTTAGGATAGTAACAAGGCTGAGGCAGACAATATAACATTACCGTCCTTCAACCGTCCATCCAGTAACAACTGGATGGGTATGTGTTCAGTTAGGATAGTAACATTGCTGAGGCTGACAATATAACATTACCATCCTCCAGTCATCCATCCAGTAACAACTGGAAGGGTGTGTGTTCAGTTAGGATAGTAACAGGGCAGAGGCTGACAATATAACATTACCGTCCTTCAGTCATCCATCCAGCAACAACTGGAAGGGTGTGTGTTCAGTTAGGATAGTAACAGGGCTGAGGCTGACAATATAACATTACCGTCCTTCAACCGTCCATCCAATAACAACTGGAAGGGTGTGTGTTCAGTTAGGATAGTAACAGGGCTCAGGCTGACAATATAACATTACCTTCCTTCAACCATCCAACCAGTAACAACTGGAAGGGTGTGTGTTCAGTTAGGATAGTTACTAGGCTGAGGCTGACAATATAACATTACCGTCCTTCAGTCATCCATCCAGTAACAACTGGAAGGGTGTGTGTTCAGTTAGGATAGTAACAGGGCTGAGGCTGACAATATAACATTACCGTCCTTCAGTCATCCATCCAGTAACAAATGGAAGGGTGTGTATTCAGTTAGGATACTAACAAGGCAGAGGCTGAAAATATAACATTACCGTCCTTCAACCGTCCATCCAGTAACAACTGGAAGTGTGTGTGTTCAGTTAGGATAGTAACAAGGCTGAGGCTGACAATATAACATTACCGTCCTTCAGTCATCCATCCAGTAACAACTGGAAGGGTGTGTGTTCAGTTAGGAAAGTAACAGGGCTGAGGCTGACAATGTAACTTTACCGTCCTTCAACCGTCCATCCAGTTACAACTGGAAGTGTGTGTGTTCAGTTAGGATAGTAACAAGGCTGAGGCTGACAATATAACATTATCGTCCTTCAGTCATCCATCCAGTAACAACTGGAAGTGGTGTGTGTTCAGTTAGGAAAGTAACAGGGCTGAGGCTGACAATATAACATTACCGTCTTTCAGTCATCCATCCAGTAACACCTGGAAGGGTGTGTGTTCAGTTAGGAAAGTAACGGGGCTGAGGATGACAATATAACATTACCGTCCTTCAACCGTCCATCCAGTAACAACTGGAAGTGTGTGTGTTCAGTTAGGATAGTAACAAGGCTGAGGCTGACAATATAACATTACCGTCCTTCAGTCATCCATCCAGTAACAACTGGAAGGGTGTGTGTTCAGTTAGGAAAGTAACAGGGCTGAGGTTGACAATATAACTTTACCGTCCTTCAACCGTCCATCCAGTTACAACTGGAAGTGTGTGTGTTCAGTTAGGATAGTAACAAGGCTGAGGCTGACAATATAACATTATCGTGCTTCAGTCATCCATCCAGCAACAACTGGAAGTGGTGTGTGTTCAGTTAGGAAAGTAACAGGGCTGAGGCTGACAATATAATATTACCGTCTTTCAGTCATCCATCCAGTAACACCTGGAAGGGTGTGTGTTCAGTTAGGAAAGTAACGGGGCTGAGGATGACAATATAACATTACCGTCCTTCAACCGTACATCCAGTAACAACTGGAAGGGTGTGTGTTCAGTTAGGATAGTAACAGGGCTGAGGCTGACAACATAACATTACCTTCCTTCAGTCATCCATCCAGTAAAAACTGGAAGGGTGTGTGTTCAGTTAGGATAGTAACAAGGCTGAGGCTGACAATATAACCTTACCTTCCTTCAGTCATCCATCCAGTAAAAACTGGAAGGGTGTGCGTTCAGTTAGGATAGTAACAAGGCTGAGGCTGACAATATAACATTACCTTCCTTCAGTCATCCATCCAGTAACAACTGGAAGGGTGTGTGTTCAGTTAGGATAGTAACAGGGCTGAGACTGACAATATAACATTACCGTCCTTCAACCGTCCATCCAGTAACAACTGGAAGGGTATGTGTTCAGTTAGGATCGTAACAGGGCTGAGGCTGACAATATAACATTACCGTCCTCCAGTCATCCATCCAGTAACAACTGGAAGGGTGTGTGTTCAGTTAGGATAGTAACAGGGCAGAGGCTGACAATATAACATTACCGTCCTTCAGTCATCCATCCAGCAACAACTGGAAGGGTGTGTGTTCAGTTAGGATAGTAACAGGGCTGAGGCTGAAAATATAACATTACCGTCCTTCAACCGTCCATCCAGTAACAACTGGAAGTGTGTGTGTTCAGTTAGGATAGTAACAAGGCTGAGGCTGACAATATAACATTACCGTCCTTCAGTCATCCATCCAGTAACAACTGGAAGGGTGTGTGTTCAGTTAGGAAAGTAACAGGGCTGAGGCTGACAATGTAACTTTACCGTCCTTCAACCGTCCATCCAGTTACAACTGGAAGTGTGTGTGTTCAGTTAGGATAGTAACAAGGCTGAGGCTGACAATATAACATTATCGTCCTTCAGTCATCCATCCAGTAACAACTGGAAGTGGTGTGTGTTCAGTTAGGAAAGTAACGGGGCTGAGGATGACAATATAACATTACCGTCCTTCAGTCATCCATCCAGTAACAACTGAAAGGGTGTGTGTTCAGTTAGGAAAGTAACAGGGCTGAGGCTGACAATATAACATTACCGTCTTTCAGTCATCCATCCAGTAACACCTGGAAGGGTGTGTGTTCAGTTAGGAAAGTAACGGGGCTGAGGATGACAATATAACATTACCGTCCTTCAGTCATCCATCCAGTAACAACTGGAAGGGTGTGTGTTCAGTTAGGAAAGTAACAGGGCTGAGGCTGACAATATAACTTTACCGTCCTTCAACCGTCCATCCAGTTACAACTGGAAGTGTGTGTGTTCAGTTAGGATAGTAACAAGGCTGAGGCTGACAATATAACATTAGCGTCCTTCAGTCATCCATCCAGTAACAACTGGAAGGGTGTGTGTTCAGTTAGGAAAGTAACAGGCTGAGGCTGACAATATAACTTTACCGTCCTTCAACCGTCCATCCAGTTACAACTGGAAGTGTGTGTGTTCAGTTAGGATAGTAACAAGGCTGAGGCTGACAATATAACATTAGCGTCCTTCAGTCATCCATCCAGTAACAACTGGAAGTGGTGTGTGTTCAGTTAGGAAAGTAACAGGGCTGAGGCTGACAATATAATATTACCGTCTTTCAGTCATCCATCCAGTAACACCTGGAAGGGTGTGTGTTCAGTTAGGAAAGTAACGGGGCTGAGGATGACAATATAACATTACCGTCCTTCAACCGTCCATCCAGTAACAACTGGAAGGGTGTGTGTTCAGTTAGGATAGTAACAGGGCTGAGGCTGGCAATACAACATTACCGTCCTTCAGTCATCCATCCAGTAACAACTGGAAGGGTGTGTGTTCAGTTAGGATAGTAACAAGGCTGAGGCTGACAATATAACATTACCGTCCTTCAACCGTCCATCCAGTAACAACTGGAAGGGTGTGTGTTCAGTTAGGATAGTAACAAGGCTGAGGCTGACAATATAACATTACCGTCCTTCAACCGTCCATCCAGTAACAACTGGAAGGGTGTGTGTTCAGTTAGGATAGTAACGGGGCTGATGCTGACAATATAACATTACCGTCCTTTAGTCATCCATGCAGTAACAACTGGAAGGGTGTGTGTTCAGTTAGGATAGTAACAGGGCTGAGGCTGACAATATAACCTTACCGTCCTTCAGTCATCCATCCAGTAACAAGTGGAAAGGTGTGTGTTCAGTTAGGATAGTAACAGGGCTGAGGCTGACAATATAACATTACCGTCCTTCAACCGTACATCCAGTAACAACTGGAAGGGTGTGTGTTCAGTTAGGATAGTAACAGGGCTGAGGCTGACAACATAACATTACCTTCCTTCAGTCATCCATCCAGTAAAAACTGGAAGGGTGTGTGTTCAGTTAGGATAGTAACAAGGCTGAGGCTGACAATATAACATTACCTTCCTTCAGTCATCCATCCAGTAAAAACTGGAAGGGTGTGTGTTCAGTTAGGATAGTAACAAGGCTGAGGCTGACAATATAACATTACCTTCCTTCAGTCATCCATCCAGTAAAAACTGGAAGGGTGTGTGTTCAGTTAGGATAGTAACAAGGCTGAGGCTGACAATATAACATTACCTTCCTTCAGTCATCCATCCAGCAACAACTGGAAGGGTGTGTGTTCAGTTAGGATAGTAACAGGGCTGAGGCTGACAATATAACATTACCGTCCTTCAACCGTCCATCCAGTAACAACTGGAAGGGTGTGTGTTCAGTTAGGATAGTAACAGGGCTGAGGCTGACAATATAACATTACCTTCCTTCAACCATCCAACCAGTAACAACTGGAATGGTGTGTGTTCAGTTAGGATAGTTACTAGGCTGAGGCTGACAATATAACATTACCGTCCTTCAGTCATCCATCCAGTAACAACTGGAAGGGTGTGTGTTCAGTTAGGATAGTAACAGGGCTGAGGCTGACAATATACCATTACCGTCCTTCAGTCATCCATCCAGTAACAAATGGAAGGGTGTGTATTCAGTTAGGATAGTAACAAGGCAGAGGCTGAAAATATAACATTACCGTCCTTCAATTGTCCATCCAGTAACAACTGGAAGTGTGTGTGTTCAGTTAGGATAGTAACAAGGCTGAGGCTGACAATATAACATTACCGTCCTTCAGTCATCCATCCAGTAACAACTGGAAGGGTGTGTGTTCAGTTAGGAAAGTAACAGGGCTGAGGCTGACAATGTAACTTTACCGTCCTTCAACCGTCCATCCAGTTACAACTGGAAGTGTGTGTGTTCAGTTAGGATAGTAACAAGGCTGAGGCTGACAATATAACATTATCGTCCTTCAGTCATCCATCCAGTAACAACTGGAAGTGGTGTGTGTTCAGTTAGGAAAGTAACAGGGCTGAGGCTGACAATATAACATTACCGTCTTTCAGTCATCCATCCAGTAACACCTGGAAGGGTGTGTGTTCAGTTAGGAAAGTAACGGGGCTGAGGATGACAATATAACATTACCGTCCTTCAACCGTCCATCCAGTAACAACTGGAAGTGTGTGTGTTCAGTTAGGATAGTAACAAGGCTGAGGCTGACAATATAACATTACCGTCCTTCAGTCATCCATCCAGTAACAACTGGAAGGGTGTGTGTTCAGTTAGGAAAGTAACAGGGCTGAGGCTGACAATATAACTTTACCGTCCTTCAACCGTCCATCCAGTTACAACTGGATGTGTGTGTGTTCAGTTACGATAGTAACAAGGCTGAGGCTGACAATATAACATTATCGTCCTTCAGTCATCCATCCAGTAACAACTGGAAGTGGTGTGTGTTCAGTTAGGAAAGTAACAGGGCTGAGGCTGACAATATAACATTACCGTCTTTCAGTCATCCATCCAGTAACGCCTGGAAGGGTGTGTGTTCAGTTAGGAAAGTAACGGGGCTGAGGATGACAATATAACATTACCGTCCTTCAACCATCCATCCAGTAACAACTGGAAGGGTGTGTGTTCAGTTAGGATAGTAACAGGGCTGAGGCTGGCAATACAACATTACCGTCCTTCAGTCATCCATCCAGTAACAACTGGAAGGGTGTGTGTTCAGTTAGGATAGTAACAAGGCTGAGGCTGACAATATAACATTACCGTCCTTCAACCGTCCATCCAGTAACAACTGGAAGGGTGTGTGTTCAGTTAGGATAGTAACAGGGCTGAGGCTGACAATATAACATTACCGTCCTTCAACCGTCCATCCAGTAACAACTGGAAGGGTGTGTGTTCAGTTAGGAAAGTAACGGAGCTGAGGCTGACAATATAACATTACCGTCATTCAGTCATCCATCCAGTAACAACTGGAAGTGGTGTGTGTTCAGTTAGGAAAGTAACAGGGCTGAGGCTGACAATATAACATTACCGTCTTTCAGTCATCCATCCAGTAACACCTGGAAGGGTGTGTGTTCAGTTAGGAAAGTAACAGGGCTGAGGCTGACAATATAACATTACCGTCCTTCAACCATCCATCCAGTAACAACTGGAAGGGTGTGTGTTCAGTTAGGATAGTAACAAGGCTGAGGCTGACCATATAACATTACCGTCATTCAGTCATCCATCCAGTAACAACTGGAAGTGTGTGTGTTCAGTTAGGATAGTAACAAGGCTGAGGCTGACAATATAACATTACCGTCCTTCAGTTATCCATCCAGTAACAACTGGAAGGGTGTGTGTTCAGTTAGGAAAGTAACAGGGCTGAGGCTGACAATATAACTTTACCGTCCTTCAACCGTCCATCCAGTTACAACTGGAAGTGTGTGTGTTCAGTTAGGATAGTAACAAGGCTGAGGCTGACAATATAACATTATCGTCCTTCAGTCATCCATCCAGTAACAACTGGAAGTGGTGTGTGTTCAGTTAGGAAAGTAACAGGGCTGAGGCTGACAATATAACATTACCGTCTTTCAGTCATCCATCCAGTAACACCTGGAAGGGTGTGTGTTCAGTTAGGAAAGTAACGGGGCTGAGGATGACAATATAACATTACCGTCCTTCAAACATCCATCCAGTAACAACTGGAAGGGTGTGTGTTCAGTTAGGATAGTAACAGGGCTGAGGCTGGCAATACAACATTACCGTCCTTCAGTCATCCATCCAGTAACAACTGGAAGGGTGTGTGTTCAGTTAGGATAGTAACAAGGCTGAGGCTGACCATATAACATTACCGTCATTCAGTCATCCATCCAGTAACAACTGGAAGGGTGTGTGTTCAGTTAGGAAAGTAAGAGGGCTGAGGCTGACAATATAACTTTACCGTCCTTCAACCGTCCATCCAGTTACAACTGGAAGTGTGTGTGTTCAGTTAGGATAGTAACAAGGCTGAGGCTGACAATATAACATTATCGTCCTTCAGTCATCCATCCAGTAACAACTGGAAGTGGTGTGTGTTCAGTTAGGAAAGTAACAGGGCTGAGGCTGACAATATAACATTACCGTCTTTCAGTCATCCATCCAGTAACACCTGGAAGGGTGTGTGTTCAGTTAGGATAGTAACAAGGCTGAGGCTGACAATATAACATTACCGTCCTTCAACCGTCCATCCAGTAACAACTGGAAGGGTGTGTGTTCAGTTCGGATAGTAACAAGGCTGAGGCTGACAATATAACATTACCGTCCTTCAACCGTCCATCCAGTAACAACTGGAAGGGTGTGTGTTCAGTTAGGATAGTAACAAGGCTGAGGCTGACAATATAACATTACCGTCCTTCAACCGTCCATCCAGTAACAACTGGAAGGGTGTGTGTTCAGTTAGGAAAGTAACGGGGCTGAGGCTGACAATATAACATTACCGTCCTTCAACCGTCCATCCAGTAACAACTGGAAGGGTATGTGTTCAGTTAGGACAGTAACAGGGCTGAGGCTGACAATATAACATTACCGTCCTTCAACCATCCATCCAGTAACAACGGGAAGGGTGTGTGTTCAGTTCGGATAGTAACGGGGCTGAGGCTGACAATATAACATTACCGTCCTTCAGTCATCCATCCAGTAACAACTGGAAGGGTGTGTGTTCAGTTAGGATAGTAACAGGGCTGAGGCTGGCAATACAACATTACCGTCCTTCAGTCATCCATCCAGTAACAACTGGAAGGGTGTGTGTTCAGTTAGGATAGTAACAAGGCTGAGGCTGACAATATAGCATTACCTTCCTTCAGTCATCCATCCAGTAAAAACTGGAAGGGTGTGTGTTCAGTTAGGATAGTAACAGGGCTGAGGCTGACAACATAACATTACTTTCCTTCAGTCATCCATCCAGTAAAAACTGGAAGGGTGTGTGTTCAGTTAGGATAGTAACAAGGCTGAGGCTGACAATATAGCATTACCTTCCTTCAGTCATCAATCCAGTAACAACTGGAAGGGTGTGTGTTCAGTTAGGATAGTAACAGGGCTGAGGCTGACAATATAACATTACCGTCCTTCAACCGTCCATCCATTAACAACTGGAAGGGTATGTGTTCAGTTAGGATAGTAACAGGGCTGAGGCAGACAATATAACATTACCGTCCTTCAACCGTTCATCCAGTAACAATTGGAAGTGTGTGTGTTCAGTTAGGATAGTAACAAGGCTGAGGCTGACAATATAACATTACCGTCCTTCAGTCATCCATCCAGTATCAACTGGAAGGGTGTGTGTTCAGTTGGGAAAGCAACAGGGCTGAGGCTGACAATATAACATTACCGTCTTTCAGTCATCCATCCAGTAACACCTGGAAGGGTGAGTGTTCAGTTAGGATAGTAACAAGGCTGAGGCTGACAATATAACATTATCGTCCTTCAGTCATCCATCCAGTAACAACTGGAACTGGTGTGTGTTCAGTTAGGAAAGTAACAGGGCTGAGGCTGACAATATAACATTACCGTCTTTCAGTCATCCATCCAGTAACACCTGGAAGGGTGTGTGTTCAGTTAGGAAAGTAACGGGGCTGAGGATGACAATATAACATTACCGTCCTTCAACCATCCATCCAGTAACAACTGGAAGGGTGTGTGTTCAGTTAGGATAGTAACAGGGCTGAGGCTGGCAATACAACATTACCGTCCTTCAACCGTCCATCCAGTAACAACTGGAAGGGTGTGTGTTCAGTTAGGATAGTAACAAGGCTGAGGCTGACAATATAAAATTACCGTCCTTCAACCGTCCATCCAGTAACAACTGGAAGGGTGTGTGTTCAGTTAGGAAAGTAACGGAGCTGAGGCTGACAATATAACATTACCGTCCTTCAACCTTCCATCCAGTAACAACTGGAAGGGTATGTGTTCAGTTAGGATAGTAACGGGGCTGAGGCTGACAATATAACATTACCGTCCTTCAACCGTCCATCCAGTAACAACTGGAAGTGGTGTGTGTTCAGTTAGGATAGTAACAAGGCTGAGGCTGACAAAATAACATTACCATCCTTCAACCATCCATCCAGTAACAACTGGAAGGGTGTGTGTTCAGTTAGGAAAGTAACGGGGCTGAGGCTGACAATATAACATTACCGTCCTTCAACCGTCCATTCAGTAACAACTGGAAGAGTGTGTGTTCAGTTAGGATAGTAACAGGGCTGAGGCTGACAATATAACATTACCGTCCTTCAACCATCCATCCAGTAACAACTGGAAGCGTGTGTGTTCAGTTAGGATAGTAACAAGGCTGAGGCTGACAATATAACATTACCGTCTTTCAACCGTCCATCCAGTAACAACTGGAAGGATGTGTGTTCAGTTAGGATAGTAACGGGGCTGAGGCTGACAATATAACATTACCGTCCTTCAACCGTCCATCCAGTAACAACTAGAAGGGTGTGTGTTCAGTTAGGATAGTAACGGGGCGGAGGCTGACAATATAACATTACCGTCCTTTAGTCATCCATGCAGTAACAACTGGAAGGGTGTGTGTTCAGTTAGGATAGTAACAGGGCTGAGGCTGACAATATAACCTTACCGTCCTTCAGTCATCCATCCAGTAACAACTGGAAAGGTGTGTGTTCACTTAGGATAGTAACAGGGCTGAGGCTGACAATATAACATTACCGTCCTTCAACCGTACATCCAGTAACAACTGGAAGGGTGTGTGTTCAGTTAGGATAGTAACAGGGCTGAGGCTGACAATATAACATTACCGTCCTTCAACCGTCCATCCAGTAACAACTGGAAGGGTGTGTGTTCAGTTCGGATCGTAACAGGGCTGAGGCTGACAATACAACATTACCTTCCTTCAGTCATCCATCCAGTAAAAACTGGAAGGGTGTGTGTTCAGTTAGGATAGTAACAAGGCTGATGCTGACAATATAACATTACCTTCCTTCAGTCATCCATCCAGTGAAAACTGGAAGGGTGTGTGTTCAGTTAGGATAGTAACAAGGCTCAGGCTGACAATATAACATTACCTTCCTTCAGTCATCCATCCAGTAACAACTGGAAGGGTGTGTGTTCAGTTAGGATAGTAACAGGGCTGAGGCTGACAATATAACATTACCGTCCTTCAGTCATCCATCCAGTAACAACTGGAAGGGTGTGTGTTCAGTTAGGATAGTAACAGGGCTGAGGCTGACAATATAACATTACCGTCCTTCAACCGTCCATCCAGTAACAACTGGAAGGGTATGTGTTCAGTTAGGATAGTAACAGGGCTGAGGCTGACAATATAACATTACCGTCCTTCAACCGTCCATCCAGTAACTACTGGAAGGGTGTGTGTTCAGTTCGCATAGTAACGGGGCTGAGGCTGACAATACAACATTACCTTCCTTCAGTCATCCATCCAGTAAAAACTGGAAGGGTGTGTGTTCAGTTAGGATAGTAACACGGCTGAGGCTGACAATATAACATGACCGTCCTTCAACCGTCCATCCTGTAACAACGGGAAGGGTGTGTGTTCAGTTCGGATAGTAACAGGGCTGAGGCTGACAATATAACATTACCGTCCTTCAACCATCCATCCAGTAACAACTGGAAGGGTGTGTGTTCAGTTAGGATAGTAACAGGGCTGAGGCTGACAATATAACATTACCGTCCTTCAACCGTCCATCCTGTAACAACTGGAAGGGTGTGTGTTCAGTAAGGATAGTAACAGGGCTGAGGCTGACAATATAACATTACCGTCCTTCAACCGTCCATCCAGTAACAATGGAAGGGTGTGTGTTCAGTTCGGATAGTAACGGGGCTGAGGCTGACAATATAACATTACCGTCCTTCTGTCATAGATCCAGTAACAACTGGAACGGTGTGTGTTCAGTTAGGATAGTAACGGGGCTGAGGCTGACAATATAACATTACCGTCCTTCAACCATCCATCCAGTAACAACTGGAAGGGTGTGTGTTCAGTTAGGATAGTAACAAGGCTGAGGCTGACAATATAACATTACCGTCCTTCAGTCATCCATGCAGTAACAACTGGAAGGGCGTGTGTTCAGTTAGGAAAGTAACAAGGCTGTGGCTGACAAAATAAAATTACTGTCCTTCAGTCATCCATCCAGTAACAACTGGAAGGGTGTGTGTTCAGTTCGGATAGTAACAGGGCTGAGGCTGACAATATAACATTACCGTCCTTCAGTCATCCATCCAGTAACAACTGGAAGGGTGTGTGTTCAGTTCGGATAGTAACAGGGCTGAGGCTGACAATATAACATTACCGTCCTTCAGTCATCCATCCATTAACAACTGGAAGGGTGTGTGTTCAGTTAGGATAGTAACGGGGCTGAGGCTGACAATATAACATTACAGTCCTTCAACCATCCATCCAGTAACAACTGGAAGGGTGTGTGTTCAGTTAGGATAGTAACAAGGCTGAGGTTGACAATACAACATTACCTTCCTTCAGTCATCCATCCAGTAAAAACTGGAAGGGTGTGTGTTCTGTTAGGATAGTAACAAGGCTGAGGCTGACAATATAACATTACCGTCCTTCAACCGTCCATCCAGTAACAACTGGAAGGGTGTGTGTACAGTTAGGATAGTAACAAGGCTGCGGCTGAAAATATAACATTACCCTCCTTCAACCGTCCATCCAGTAACAACTGGAAGGGTGTGTGTTCAGTTAGGATAGTAACAAGGCTGAGGCTGTCAATATAACATTAATATCCTTCAACCGTCCATCCAGTAACAACTGGAAGGGTTTGTGTTCAGTTAGGATAGTAACAAGGCTGAGGCTGTCAATATAACATTACCGTCCTTCAACCGTCCATCCAGTAACAACTGGAAGGGTGTGTGTTCAGTTCGGATCGTAACGGGGCTGAGGCTGACAATATAACATTACCGTCCTTCAGTCATCCATCCAGTAACAACTGGAAGGGTGTGTGTTCAGTTAGGATAGTAACAGGGCTGAGGCTGACAATATAACATTACCGTCCTTCAGTCATCCATCCAGTAACAACTGGAAGGGTGTGTGTTCAGTAAGGATAGTAACGGGGCTGAGGCTGACAATATAAAATTACCGTCCTTCAGTCATCCATCCAGTAACAACTGGAAGGGTATGTGTTCAGTTAGGATAGTAACAGGGCTGAGGCTGACAATATAACATTACCGTCCTTCAACCATCCATCCAGTAACAACTGGAAGGGTGTGTGTTCAGTTAGGATAGTAACAAGGCTGAGGCTGACAATATAACATTACCGTCCTTCAGTCATCCATCCAGTAACAACTGGAAGGGTGTGTGTTCAGTTAGGATAGTAACAGGGCTGAGGCTGACAATATAACATTACCGTCCTTCAGTCATCCATCCAGTAACAACTGGAAGGGTGTGTGTTCAGTTAGGATAGTAACAGGGCTGAGGCTGACAATATAACATTACCGTCCTTCAGTCATCCATCCAGTAACAACTGGAAGGGTGTGTGTTCAGTAAGGATAGTAACGGGGCTGAGGCTGACAATATAAAATTACCGTCCTTCAGTCATCCATCCAGTAACAACTGGAAGGGTATGTGTTCAGTTAGGATAGTAACAGGGCTGAGGCTGACAATATAACATTACCGTCCTTCAACCATCCATCCAGTAACAACTGGAAGGGTGTGTGTTCAGTTAGGATAGTAACAAGGCTGAGGCTGACAATATAACATTACCGTCCTTCAGTCATCCATCCAGTAACAACTGGAAGGGTATGTGTTCAGTTAGGATAGTAACGGGGCTGAGGCTGACAATATAACATTACCGTCCTTCAGTCATCCATCCAGTAACAACTGGAAGGGTGTGTGTTCATTTAGGATAGTAACAGGGCTGAGGCTGACAATATAACATTACCGTCCTTCAGTCATCCATCCAGTAACAACTGGAAGGGCGTGTGTTCAGTTAGGATAGTAACGGGGCTGAGGCTGACAATATAAGTAACATTTTGAATCACCCAGAAGACGGCCAGCAAATCTTTTTCACACATTGTCAAGACCCTTTCTACTGACGTTAACAAGTGAGATGCGTATTCCACTCGGCAGAATCGGCCATGTTTCTTCTGAAGGAATACCGTTGATAAGGTGGTATCTGTGGTCGCGACATCGAGGGCAAAGGGTAGACGTGGGTCCGGCACCTGTAACACCGGATCTATGTCCAACCACTGGTGGAATGTTTACGGACTATCATGTAATCCCTGGGGTAGACACATCCAGGTGTACAGTTGTCCGGGAATGCAAACACAAATTTATATTGTCACTCTTGTGCCAGCGAGAGTCTGGATAAATCTCCATCTGCCATTTCTCCGCCCTCGTCTCCAACCGATCCATATCCTGCTGTATCCTCTGACAATCCTCATCATTATCCGCAACTCCACCAAGCTTTGTGTTGTCCACAAACTTACTAATCAGACCAGCTACATTTTCCTCCAAATCATTTATATATATTACAAACAGCAAAGGTCCCAGCACTGATCCCTGCGGAACACCACTATTCACAGCCCTCCATTCAGAAAAGCGCCCTTCCACTGATACCCTCTGTCTTTTATGACCGAGCCAGTTCTGTATCCATCTTGCCAGCTCACCTCTGATCCCATGTGACTTCACCTTTTGCACCAGTCTGCCATGAGGGACCTTGTCAAAGGCTTTACAGAAGTCCATATGGACAACATCCACTGCCATTACTTTACAATCATCTTCGTCACTTCCTCAAAAATTCAATCAATTTAGTGAGACACGACTTCCCCCTCACAAAACCATGCTGCCTCTCGCTACTAATAGGTTCGTTTGTTTCCAAATGTAAGTAAATCCTGCCCCGAAGAATCCTCTCTAATAATTTCCCTACCACTGACCAGAGGCTCACCGGCCTGTAATTTCCTGGATTATCCTTGCTATCCTTCTTAAACAAAGGAAGAACATGTGCTATTCTGCAGTCCTCTGGGACCTCACCTCTTTCCAATGAGGATGCAAAGATTTCTGTCAAGGCCCCAGCAATTTCTTCCCTTGCCTCCCTCAGTATTCTGCGTTAGATCCCATTAGGCCCTGGGGACTTATTTACCTTAATGCTTTGCAAGACGCCCGACACCTCCTCCTCTGTTCCCACGAACTTCAGAACTGTGTGGAGAATCAGAATGTTGCTCCTGGGAGAGAATCACTACCCTGTCTTTACATGGCTCATGATTCACCCCCAAGGAATTCAAACCCCACCATCGATCGCCAACCAACCAGGAAATTTCCAGAAGACTTCCTGGATGCCTTCCACCCGGACAGGCTGCCGGCGATTGCCTGCTAAGATTCCGGTTGCCATAGGACAACTTCACTTTCCCACCACGGATTCCCCATTCTCCACCATTGCCCCCATCTGAGATGCCCCATCACAGCATCCGCTTGGTCACCATCCTGCAATAAAAACCTGTTCCTTAACATCTTTATCCAACAACACATCCAATTATGCAAACACAACGCAACTATTCACCCTTGTGGATTCCCTTAGTGACTGTCTTGTGGGTTCCCTCGACTTTGCTAGGGATCCGACACAGTGTTTCCCCAGTGTCTGCAGCATGGCTGATGCAAGGCTGCTGAATTTCACTGGGGAGACTGCATATGGCCTTGCAGGACGTCCTCGAGCAGCTCTGGGATTTGAGGGCTCGGATTCGGACTGCACCACCTCGACATGAGCAGCAGCAGCCTGGGCTGGCTGATGCATAACAGCAAGGACACTGGTGGAGTGACAGTGAAGGGAGAACAAATACTGCCATCCTGAGAGAGGACAGCAGGTTCATGCTCCACAGAGACACTGTCACTCCCACAGGGCGACACCTCAGTAATCCTAGTAATCTACTGGATCACAGATTGCTGGACTGCTGTGAGAGCCTGCAAAATCCTTTGAACACTGAGATCCACAGCCATTATGACAGCAGTCTGATCCTGCATGGCAGCAAGCAATCTGAGTCTGAGTTTGCACTGCAGCACTGAGACGTTGGGTGTCTGCCATCTGTGCTGCAGTGGAAACTGAGACAATGGTCACCAACAATTGTATCACAGCTGGGTCCGCTAGTGCTGTCATGGAGTTAGTGACCACTTCCACATGGGAAGGAATGTGCTTCAGACTCTGTGCAATGTCCTGTGCCAATGTTGGAGTCGGACTCCTCCATGTTCTTTGACAGTGACAACAGACTGTCAATGGGCAAAGTATCTCACTGCACATGTCGATCAGCATTCTCCTGTCTGCTGTTCCAGCAATGTTCACATCTGAGTCCTGTGTATTATAACTCGTTTGTGACCTCGCCCTCCGCAGATCTGACACATGAACTATCCTTTCGCCCTGGCCTGGCTGCAGCTCACTCGTGCTCGGTGACTCACCACATGCAGATTCCGACTCTATACCACCCTCTGAGGTACACAAAGCGAAAGTATTTGATCTGGTGACTGTGAGTTTCAGACCAAGTGGTGGGGCTTCACCATCAGTGCTGTGCTGCTGCTCTCTCTCTGTCACCTGGAGCTGCTGTGACTGGGAAGCTGGCAGTTCTGGGTTATCATTGGAAAGTATAAAATCAGAAGGGGAGGGTTGCGGTGAGGGATTGGGAATGGGATGGAAAGCAGGAGGTCCATGGTCCCACCATATGCAGCTTGTACATCTTCCCAGACAGTAGGATGAGGGGGAGGTGGGAGTTAAGAAGGAACATAAGGCAGCAACATAACATCATCCTGAATGCTCTCGGTGATGCTGGATGCCACGGGCTCTGTCACAGCCGGTCCCATGATGTGGAGAATCATCTACTCCCTCAGGCTCAGGGGATGAAGGTATGCCTGGTCCCCACCGGATCACTGCTGCTCCCTGTGTTTATGAGCCACCTTGTCCTGTAAGAGAGAGGGCAGAATGTCATTGATTGTGTTGCACTGTGTTTGGGTGATGTGCCTGCCATAGCTGAATAGCTGGAGGCATGTGGAGGCAGTGAGAGGTGGATGTGAGGCTGGTATCAGTGGAAGGTGTGTGAGGGTGAGATGGAGTATGTGAATGTTAGGTGTGGGTCCTGAGTGTTAGGGACAGCTGATGGGTGAGTGATGGGGGTGTGGTTCATTGAGCAGTGTGAGAGGTTACTGGTGTTGAGGGCAGGAGATGTCATGTGGAGATGAATGCACTGACATTGACCACCCGTGTGATTTCATTTAACTTCTTCTGGCTCTTCTGCCAGGTCCTCGGGGCCAGACGTCTTGCACTGACCTCCCTGGCCACCTGCTCCTATTTACTTCGAAGTGCATTTCTTGAGGGTCTGCACCCCACCCCATGGGAACATGGCCTGTCTGCTCCTGTCACCCTCCATGACTAAGACCTCCAGCACCACATCCGTGAACCGCAGAACCCTCTCTCTCTCCTAGTACTCAATTTACCTTGTCTCCAATTGCGGCATTTCACAGTCAGCAGCAGCCTCCTGTGATTCAGTGCAACTTCCCTTTAAGAGGAACAGACTGTCTTTAAGAGCTGAATCCTGGATGAAACACGAGCCAGCCTCACACAACCTTAGGCCCCAGCAGACAGACAGCACCGCATGTCACCCTAGGCGGCACATAGAATTCGTGGAAATGAGAAGGCAGCAGGAAGTTTGTGTGTCACCTGCCTCAACACGAATAGGCAAGGGCAGATCACGAATTACAATCCCGACACCCGAAAAGCGAAGCGAACCCGATTTTCCCGCTATTTCTATCTTCCTTTCCCACTTACGCATGTCCTCACTCGCTCTCTACACCCTCTGTCTGTTTTTCATAGAATCAGAGACTGATGCAGTACAAAAGGAGGTTATTCGGCCCATTGTTTCAGTGCTGTCTCTTGGAATGAGCTACTGAATGAATTCCACCACCAACACCCACCCCCCTCAACTTTCCGCAGTCTCCTTTTTTTCCTATTCAAGTATTGGCTAAATTCCCTTTTGAAAGATATTATTGAATCTGCTTCCACCATGTTTTCAGGCAGTGAATCCCACATCCCAACAACTCGCTGTGCAAGAAAATTCTCCTCATTTCACCTCTGGTTCTTTGTCAATTACCTTCAATCGGTGTCTTCTTAATACTGAACTTCCTGACACTGGAAACAGTTTCACATTAATTACCCTATCAAAACCCTTAATGATTTTGAATTCTATATTAAATCACCCCTTACCCTTCATTGCTCAAAGGAGAACAATCCCAGCTTTTCCAATCTCTCCACGTAACTGAATTCCCAGATCCCTGGTACCATTCTAATAAATCACCTCAGTCTCTTCACTAAGTCCTTGACATCCTTATCAAAGTGTGGTGACCAGAATTGGACATAATTCTCCAGCTGGGACCTAACCAATGATGTCCAAACATCAGCATTTCCTCATGGGTTTTATTACTCTGTGCCTCTCTCTCTGACACCAAGGACACTACATGTTACCATCAAAGATCTGTGTGTGTACGCCGCAGGTCTCTCTAATCCTGCACCCGCTTTATAATGGTACCATTTATTTTATATTGTTTCTCCTCATACTTCCTACCCATGTCTCACTTCACACTTCACTGTGTTAAATTACATCTGCCATGTTCCTGTCCATTTCACCAGTCAGTCTCTGTCCTCCTGAAGTTTGTTACTATCCTTCTCACTGTTTATTAACATTTCTGAGTTTCCACCCATCACAAAACCTTGACAGTATCCCCTCTGTACACAAGCCCATCGTATTAACATACTGCAACAGTGATCCCAACAGTGACCCTCGGGATAATAAAAGCAAAATACTGAGGATGATGGAAATCTGAAATAAGTACAAGGTATGCTGGAAATACACAGCAGGTCTGGGAGCATCTGTGGAGAGAGAAGTAGAGTTAATGTTTCAGGTCAGTGACCCTTCTTCAGAACAGGGGAACGGCACTGTGTACTTCCCTCCAGACTGAACAATAAATATTCTCCACTACTCTCTGCTTTCTGCTTCGCATCTCGATCAGATCTGATTTTACATTTCCCTGCTCTAAGTTGAACCATCCCAGCTACATAATTGTAATCCCTCATCCCTGGAAAAATTCCAGTAAAACTCTTTTATCCCCTCTCCAATAGGCTCATGTCCTTCCTAAAATGTGGTTCCCTGTATTGGACACAATGCTCCAGGTGGAGCCGATCTAGTCTTTTCTATCGGTGTAACATAACATCCTGACTATTCGACTCTGTGTCTCTATTAATAAAACCTAGGAAGCTATTTTCTTTGTTAACTGTTTGTTAACCTGTCCAGCTCACTTCAAAGATTGCACACAAACACCCCAGGTCTCTCTGTTATTCTCACCACCTTTAAAGTTGTGTTATCTCTCCTCATTCATCCACCTGCAGTTCGCTATCACCTTCTCAAAGGCTATTTGAGGTGGGTGATAACTGCTGGCCCAGCCAGCGACACCCACGACCCATGAATAAACAATATTATAAAATCTTTCCACAATGTATCAGTTCACACATCTGCCAGGCCAATTAAATATTAGGAAAACTAAAGCCAGTGTTTTCAAACCGCACATCAAACATTTCTTAGCTACAGACTCCATCCCTCTCCTTGGCAACTGTCTGAGACTAAAGCAAAGTGTTTACAACCTGGTGTCATAGTTGCTCCTGCGATGAGCTTCCTACCAAATATTCACGCTATCAATAAAACTGCCTATTTCCACCCCCTTAACATAGGACGACTTCATCCCTGTCTCAGCTCCTCTGCTGATGAAACACTCCCCCTTGCCTGTGTTACCTGTAGACTTGACTATTCCATCACACTCCTGGCTGGTCTCCCACATTCTACCCGCCATAAACTTGAGGTGATGAAAAACACTGCTGCCCATGTCCTAACTCACACCAAGTCCTGTTCAACCATCACCCCCTGAACTCACTGACCGACATTGGATCCTGGTCAGCAACACATCAACATAAAAACTCTCAGCCTTCTTTTCAAATGCTTCAACAGAGTTGCTTGCTAGGCCTTTACAGAGGGCAGTTAAGAGTCAATAACATTGCTGTGAGTCTAGAGTCATATGTGGGCTAGACCAGGGAAGGACGGAAGATTTCTTTCCCTAAAGGACATTAGTGAATCAGATGGTGTTTAACAAAAAGCGATGATAGTTTCATGGCTCCATGACTGAGACTAGCTTTCTATTCCAGATTTTAACACACTCCTGGCTTGTCTCACACATTCTACTCTCTGTAAACTTGAGGTCATCCAAACTCTGCTGCTCTTGTGTAAACTCACACCAAGTCCCGTTCCCCGATCACTGACATACATCTGCTGCCAGTTAAGCAATGTCTTGATTTTAAAATACTCAACCGTGTTTGCAACTCCCTCGATGTCCTCACACCTCCTTATCTATGTAATATTCGCCAGCCCCACAACCCTCCAAGACATCTGCACTCCTCCAATCCTGGTCTCTTGTGTATGCTTGATTTTCATCATTGCTCCACTGCCAGCCAGGTCTTCAGCTGCCTAGACCCAAAGCTCTGGAATTCCCTAACTACACCTCTTTTATTTTATTCGTGTGTGGGATATGTGCATCACTGGCAAGGCCAGCATTTGTTCCCATCCCTAATTGCCCTTGACAAATGAGTGACTTGCTCGGACATTTCACAAGGCAGTTAAGAGTTAACCACATTGTTGAGGGTCTGGAGTCACATGAAGGCCAGATCAGGTAAGGACAGCAGATTTCCTTCCCGAAAGGACATTAGTAAATCAGATCGGTTTTTACAACAATCGATGATAGATTCATGGCACCATGACTGAGACTAAATTTCATTTCCAGATTTTTATTAATGAATTGAAATTATTAATTGATTGAATGTTAATTCCCACCAACTGCCATGTGGGAATTGAACCCATGGCATTAGCCTGAACCTCTGGTTTTCTAGTTCAGTGACATTACCGCTATACCACTGTCACTGCCTCTATGCCTCACTTTCCTCCCTTAAGACACTACTTAATACCTCCTGCTTTGACCAAGAAATGTAAGTTGTTGTTGGGCTTTGCCAGATATGATTTGTCATTACCATATCCCTGCTGCCGTCCCGTGTATTTATTGTCCCGTGTTTTTTTCCAAGCAACGAATGTTTTTGTCCTGGGCTGTGAAGTCTAGAAATTTCCCACCAGCGACGTTAGACTGACTGGTCAGTAATTACACCGTTTGTTCCATCTCTCCTTTTTTAAACCGAGTGTAACATTTACAACCCTCCCATCTCTGGCATCAAGCCCATATCCAAGGAGGATTGGAACATTCTGTCACTACCTCTGCTATTTTCAACATTCCTTCCCTCAGCATCCCCCACACATCCCATTAAGACAGGGTAAATGGTCTACTTTATTGTGGCACAAGAAGAGTTGGATTGAAAGGGGTTAACTGAACCTGTTTGTTCAGTGATTGTAATTAATGTCAGTCACCATGGACCCTAATTGTGTCGCTGGAGGGTTTCCCTCTTCTATTAATACAGGACTCCTTTCAATGTGTTATCCCATAGTGTCAACAACAGCATCATTCCGGCGTTATCAAGGTTCAGCAGCCCCAGCGAGAGAGAGGATAGACCAGAATCTGAGAACAATAGATTGGAATGTTACAACAATGGGTCAGAATCTGAGAACAATAGATTGGAATGTTACAACACTGGGTCAGAACATGAGAAAAATAGCTTGGGATGTTACAACCATGGGAAGCAGGAGTTTCTCCTCTTGGTTTGTCCTAGTTACTGTAGATTATTTTTGGCTAACATTAGATGATCGGATCTATTATGCACTGAAGATGATTCAAACGATTTATTATCCCATCCTCGCTGTTATTGGTGTCCCTGGTGAGTCTCTGTATCCAACGTTTCGAACTATAAACATATTTTACAAATTTAATGTTCTTGTCATGTCAATCTTGGGAAGTCTGAAGCCATTGTCTTCAGTCACTGCCACAAACTCCATTCCCTATCCACTGTCTGCATTCCCCTCACTGCCCAATGTCTGGGGCTGAAGCAGACTGTTTGCGACCTCTGCATCCAGTTGACACTGAGCTGAGTTCATCTCTATATTCTCTCCATCACCAACCCTGCCTATCACCACCTCTGTAATATGTCCCGTCTCCACCTCTGCCTCAGCCCATCTACTGCATAAACCCTCATCTGTGCCTTTGTTAAATCCACACTTGACTATTACAATTCTATCCTGGTCACCTTCCAATTATATCCTGGTCACCCTCCCAGTTATTAACCTCCATAAACCACAGCCCATCCAGAAATCTGCTGCCTGTGTTCTAACTCACACCAAATCCCGATCACCCATCACCCCTGTGCTCACTGATCTACATTGTCTTCCGGTCTGGCAACACCTTAATTTTAATATTCTCATTCTTGTCTTTGGATCTCTCCATGGCCTGAGCACTCCAATTAGCCCTATACCCCTCTCGATTTCACATATTCTTGTAAATCTTATGCCTTTGAAACCTTTTTAAATTCCCTTTTGAAAGTGAATTTCTTTCCCCTCCCTAGCACCTCCGGCTGTGATTTTTACATTAAGGTGCCACTGGTGCCAATGTAACAAAAACCTGGATCTATAAAAACGATGTGAATGGAACAGCCAACCACTTCTAGTGTGGCCAGCACAGTCCCCCATTCTGTGTAGGGGTCTAGCCTGGGTGTACTGTGCATTTGTTGTTAGTCTGAGGAGGGGTTTGGAGTAACATCAATGTCCCTTTCTAGCAGCTAATATGTACATCTTTGAAACTTGGTCCGTGCGTGTCCACCGATCACGTGTGTTAGTCACTCACAACTTAGCATACATTCAGCAGCACCAGGAATCCCCTCTCGTATTTTTAAAAGGACCAGGCTTCCTGGTCCTGAATATTGAGGGACATTTGACATTCAAGAAGAATAGGAAGCTAGGTAAATGTGGAGGGGTGACACTGTTAATCAAGGATGGTGTTGGGGCACTAGTTCGAGATGACCTTGGTTCAGGAAATCAACATGTAGAATCGATTTGGGTGGAGGTGAGGAATACCAGGAGAAAGAAGTCCCTAGCAGGTGTGGTCTACAGACGTCCTAACAGTAATCACAATGTAGGACATCGTATACAAGAAGAAATATTGTTTACTTGTGATAGACATACGGCAATAATCATGGGTGATTTTAATCTACATATAAATTGGAAAAATCAGATTGGGAACAGTAGCCCGGATGAAGAGTTCATAGAATGCTTTCGAGGTAGTTTCTTGGAGCAGCACGTTCTGGAAACAACCAGAGATAAGGTTATATTAGACTTCGTATAATGTAATGTGACAGGATTAATTAATGACCTCAGAGTAAAGGCACCTCTAGGTAGCAGGGACCACATTATGACTGAATTTTACATCCAGTTTGAAAGAGAGAAGAGTGGATCTAAGATCAGTATTTTAAATTTGAATAAGGGCAACTATTTGGGCATGAAAGTTGAGCTCGCTGAAGTGAACTGGGTTGCTAGTCTTGGAGATAGATTAATAGAGAAGCAGTGGCAGATATTTAAGGGGATATTTCAGGAAAACTCCTCAATAAGTATATTCCTACTATAAGGTGGAGGACCCACCAGCGGTTTAGTAAGAAATTACGGAAAACATCATACTTAAGGAAAAGGCAGATAATTGTGCAAATATGAGTGGCAGTTCAGATAATTGGTGAGAATATAAAGAACAGCAGACAATGGCTAACGGGTTAATCAGGAGAAAGACATTCGAGTATGATAGGAAGCTAGCTAGAAATGTAAAAATGGATTGCAAGAGTTTCTCGGCGTATTTAAAAAGGAGAAGATTAAGTAAAAAGAGCGTTGGTCCTCTGGACAGTGAGAATGTGGAGTTAATAGTAGATAAAAAGGAAACAGCGGATGCAATGAACAAATATTTTGTTTCTGTCTTCACTATAGAGGATACAAGAAACATTCCAGTCGGAGCTGTAAATCAGGAGGTGGAAGGAAGAGAGAAACTTGGTGAAAATACAATTGCCAGGGAAGCTTTACTGAGCAAACTTATGGAGTTGCTGTCTGAAAAGTCCCCGGGTCCTGATGTGCTTCATCCTAGAGTCTTAAAAGAGGTGGCTAATGAGGTAGCAGTCGTGTTATTGTTAATTTTTCAAAGTTCACTAATTTTGGAAAGGTTCGATCAGACTGGAAAGTAATAAATATAACCCCTGTATTCAAGACGAGGGGGATGCAGAAAGCAGGTAACTATAGGCCAGTTAGCTTGACATCTGTCGTGGGGAAGATGTTTGAATCGATCATTCAGGAGGCTTTCGCTGGGCACTTAGAAAAACTCAAGGTAATCGCGAATAGATAGCCTTGTTTTGTGAAAGGGAAGTCATCTTTAACCAATTTATTGGAGTTCTTTGAAGGAGTAACATGCGATATGGGTAAAGGGGAACCCTTTGTCATACTGCGCTTGGATTTCCAGAATGCATTAGACAAGGTGCCACATAAAAGGTTATTGTGCAAAGTAGGAGCTCATGGTGTAGTGGGTAACATATTAGCTTGGATCAAAGTTTTATTGGCCGGTTGCCGAAAAGAGGGAGCATGCATGAATGGGTCCTTTTCAGATTGGCAGGATGTGACAAGTTGAGTCCATCATGGGTCTGTGCTGGTGCCTCAACATTTTACAATTTATATGAAAGACTTAGATGAGGGAAGCGATGGCATGTTAGCTAAATTTGCAGATGACTCAAAGATAGGTAGGAAAGTATGTTGTCAAAAGTACATAAGGAGGTTGTAGGCCAATATAGATAGGTTGAGTGAGTGGGGAAAAAATCTGACAGATGGAGTATAATGTGGGAAAATGTGAAGTTTTTCACTTTGGCAGGAGGACTGCAAAATTCCGAGGTGCTGAGGGATCTAGGTTCTGTAGTGCATGAGTCACAAACAGTTAGTAGGTAGGTACAGCAAGTAACAAAGAAGGCTAATGGAATGCTCTCCTTTATTACAAGAGGAATTGAAAATAAAAGTCAGCATGTGATGCTTCAGTTATACAGGGCATTGGTGAGACCACATCTCGAATACTGTCTGTAGTTTTGGTCTCCTTATTTAATGGAGGATGTGAATTCTTTGGAGGTGGTTCAGATGTGGTTTACTAGATTGATACTAGGAATGAGCAGGTTGTGTTCTGAGTAAAGGTTGGACGGAAGGTCTTGTTTTCACTGGAATTTAGAATGGTGAGGGGAGATTTGACTGAAGTTTATAAGAACCTGAAAGGCCTTGACATGGTGAATGAGGAAAGGATGTTTCCTCTTGTGGGTGAGTCCAGTACTAGGGGGCACTGTTTCGAAATTAGGGGTCGCCGCTTTAGGACAGAGAGGAGGAGAACATTTTTCTCTAGAGGGTTGTGTGACTTTGGAATTCTCTGCCACAGAAGGTGGTGGAGACGGGGTCATTGAATATTTTTAAGGTGGAGATAGATAGATTCTTATCAGGCAATGGAATGAAAGGTTATCAAGGTTAGATGGGAGTGTGGAATTCGAAACACAAACCGATCAGCTATGATCTGATTGAATGGCGGTGCAGATTCGAGGGCCGAATGGCCTACGTCTGCTCCTAGTTAATATGCGTGTATTTTTTACTCAGCTGACATGTGAGGTGCTTTTGACTTACTTCTGTTATTGTAAAGTTAGTGGAGGTGCTGTGGATGGTTTTCTGGAGGTTGCGTTGTGAGCTTCTGCAGACATTCATGGAGGATAGAGGATTTGCTAACCGAACTCTGGACGAGTTATGGGGACTGTAGTTACATGACCTACAAATGGAGCAGAGGCTAGAGAGGGGACACTCTGTAAAGTCGGAGGAGGAGGGGACTCTGCCCTACACACCCCGGGTTCTCCAAGAGCAAACAGAGCAGTGGTCCTAATATCGAGCCCTGGGGAACACCACTGTATACTCACCTGAAGTCTGACCAACAACCTTTCACCATTTCTCTCTGTTTACTTTTCATTAGCCAATGTTATATCCACAATATCACTGTCCCTTTAATCCATAGGGTTCAGTTTTCCTAACCTGTCTATTGAATGACATTTGATCAACCACCTTTTGAACATCCATATATATAACTTCAATCACACCACCCTCATCAGCTCTCTCCATTGTTTTATCAAAGAACTCCATCAAGTTTACCTCACCACCACCTCTCTCCACTTCTCCACTGTTGTTAAATTATCAGATTGCTTATCCGACATCCAGTACTGGATGAGCAGAAATGTCCTCCAATAAAATATTTGGAATACTGAAACCATTGGGCTGGACTCTGTTGGGCTCCTGATGTAGGTCTCCATGGAGCCACACATCGGGATTGCTGGGCCTGATCTTTCCAGCTGTGCAGAGGCTCGTGGCTCCCTGCCTCCTCCCCCCAACCGCTCGGCAGCGGTACCCTCCTTTAAATATTTCAATAAACTTAATGTATACATTTCAGTCCAATTCCCTGTGATCTTCCTGACAGCCCGGGATCTTCCATGCAGCGGCTGACACTCACACACCTTCATAATAAAAGCAAAATACTGCAGATGCTGGAAATCTGAAATAAAAACAAGAAATGCTGGAACCACTCAGCAGGTCTGGCAGCATCTGTGGAAAGAGAGGCAGAGTTAACGTTTCGGGTCAGTGACCCTTCTTCTCACACACCGTCGCTTTCCCGTCCAGGGAAAGCCAACGCCACAGAGGTGGGGAAGGGGGGAAAGTAGGATTTTTAGAGTACTGATGGGGTGGGTGGTGGTGGCTGGTGCTTGTGGCGGGCGTGGTCAACTCTGCATTAATAGTGTAGGGGAAGAAGGGGCAAACTCTACACTTTGGACAGTTGTTGGGTTGCGAGGGTACTCGGCAGTTTAAGTCTTTGGAGGGGATGGTGGGAAGGCAACTATACAATGTAAGTTTTTTGGGGGAAATGGGCAACATTTTATTTGCAGTGCACTGGCGGGGGTGTGTGTACGGGGTTAAACTTTGCACTTTTTGTGGCAGGTCTGGTTGCCCTTTAAAAATGGCACCAGTGTCTGGACAGAGACAGCTGACAACACTACTGTTGTCGCTGAGGACGTCCCTGTTACGTGATTGGGGGTGGAGTGGGCGGCCCGTTCACTGTATTAAAATGAGACGTCGCCTGCTACATCACAGTGGCACAGCAGACACAGACTGCACATATGGGCCACCAATGTTTCGCACTCCGCTGGGGAGAATAAAATTCAGCCCCTTGTTTTTGCTTCCCGCTCCAATCTCCCTTCCCCAGCTAGCAATTCCTTCCTTCTTCCTAGTAACTGTCTGAGATTACTATAGTCTTTTCACAACCTTGGTGTCACATTGGACCACAAAATAGGCTTCTAACCTCATACTGGTGCCATCACTACAATCGCGTATTTCCATCTCTGTAACGTCACCTGGCTAAATCCCTGCCTCAGCTCATCTGCTGCTGAAACCCTCATTCAAGAAAAGAGGCGCTGCTGGATCTGGTACTTGGGAATGAGGTGGGCCAAGTGGATCAAATACCAGTAGGGAAGCACTTAAAGGACAGTGGTCATTACGTCATAAGGTTCAGGCTGACTACATAAAAGGACAAAGGGTAAGAATAATTAACTGAGGGAAGGCCAACTTCAGCGGGGTAAGAATGCAGCTGGGGAAAATAAATTGGAGTCAACGATTGGCAGGAAAACAATAGCTGAACAACGGGCTACCTTCAAAGAAGAGATAGTTTGGGCTCAGTCAAGGTATATTCCTTCGAAGGGGAAAGGTAGTGTAAACAAATCCAGAGCTCCCTGAATTACAAAAGAGGTGAGTGACGCAGAGATTAAGATGAAGAAGAAAAAGTGTGCTTATGACAGACGCCAAGTAGACAATCCTACTGAGAACCAGGCAGAGCGGAAGCATAAAAGCAAGTAAGAGAAGTAAAATAGAATATGAGAAGAGTCTGGCGGCTAGCATTAAATGGAGTTCCTAAGTTTTCTATAGACGTATAAACAGATAGCAAAAGGAGGAGTTGCACCAATTAGGGGCCACACAGAGGATTTGCACATGCATGCAGAGGGCATAGTTGAAGTATTAAATAAATACGTTGCATCTGTCTTTACCAAGTGTAACAAAAGTGATTCTTTTTTGGTTAAAAAATAATATTTCTAAAGGCATTTATGGTTCAGCTGAATAAATGTTAGACCGTTTTTTTTATTAAAAATTGAACCACCAAGAGGTCACTGAGAGGGAGCTGGACTGGCAACAGAGTTACTGGTTATCACAAGTCTCGGGTTGGAGATGAAGCCGAAACCCTGGTAGCGGGCAGAAAAGTGATACGTTCTCCTTTGATTAGACAAGCCCCGTTGTCACAGAGAACACCTGGGATGGACAGAAAAACTGACAAGCTTTCTGGTTGTCGGTCAGTGTGTGTGTTTTACCTTCCGGAAGGAGACAACGTCAAGTCTGAAGAAAAAGTCAAGAAAGCAGAGAAGACCACAACCCAGCTCATTTTCCAGAAATTCCAGAACAGAACTTGTGAAGTCCACGGAGTTGAGTCATCTTGTTTCCTGTTTGAAGAAAGCCTGCTAAAAATAATTCTCAATGCCGCCTGAAGAGAACTGTTGTCTGGTAACCTGGATGTGTGTGCTCAGAAGTTAGACTGCATGTTGGTTTGGAACAACATAACTCATCTGCTGTTTCCTTCAAAATGGGCAACTAGTTAACCCAAATGCTTTTTGTTTGTAACAGAGCTCTGATCGAAAAATCTTTTTTTTTTAAGATCTTGTTTTCGGTTAACCAGTGTATATGTCTGTGTTTGAGTTTTAAGGGACTAAGGTAAAAAAAAAGTAACTTTAAAATTTGGTTCAGGTTGAAAGGGACTTTGAAGTTTGGTTAAGGTGGGAAAGGGAAGTTAAAAATTAATTGTTGGATTTTTAAAAATTTGATCTGTGTGATATTGTTTTACTTCATTTCTAGTTGAGACTTTTTTATTTGATCCTGGGATGTAGGCATCACTGGCTAGGCCAGCATCTATTACCCATCTCTCCATAACCCTTGAGAAGGTGGTGGTGAACTGCCTTCTTGAATCGCTGCAGTCCATGGGAGGTAGGTTCACTCACAATTGTGTTAGGAATGGACTTCCAGGATTTTGACCCAGCGACAGTGAAGGAATGGCGATATAGTTCCAAGTCAGAATGGTGTATGACTTGGAGGGGAACTTGCAGGTGGTGATGTTCCCATGCATTTGCTCCCCTTGTCCTAGATGGTAGAGGTCGCGGGTTTGGAAGGTGCTGTCTAAGGTGCCTTGGTGCATTGCTGCAGTGCATCTTGTAGACGGTACACACTGCTGCCACTGTGCGTCGGTGGTGGAGGGAGTCAATGTTTGTGGATGGTGTGCCAATCAAATAGGCTGCTTTGTCCTGGATGATGTCGAGCTTCTTGAGTGTTGTTGGAGCTGCAGCCATCCAGGCGAGTGCAGAGTATTCCATCACACTCTTGACTTGTGCCTTATAGATGGTGGATAGGGTTTGGGGAGTCAGGAGGTGAGTTACTCCCTGCAGGATTCCTGGTCTTACACCTGCTTCATTTATGATAAACTGTTAATTGTTTAGTTCAGTAAAGTGTGTTCTATTGTGATGAGAATAGTGTATCTGATGGACTGTTTCAGCAAGTGGGAAAATGAGAAAAAAATGCTGTGACCTGTGGAGAAGCTGGACTGAATTAACAGTGCACACCTCTCGCCTCGGGTCATAACACAAGGAAGAAGGTACAACACAGGCAATGGCGAAAGAGCAGGTAATTAAGAAACAAGAAGGGTTTAAAATTGATAAAGTGGACATATTAGATAGGCTGTCTAGAGGTAAAGTGAATAAAGCACCAGGGCCAATGAGGTGCATCCAAGGATTATGAGGGAAGTGAGGGTGGAAATCGCAGAGGCACTGGCCATAAATTCTCAATCTTCCTTAGACTTGGGGTGATGCCGGAGGACTGGAGAATTGCAAATATTACATCCTTGTTCAAAAATGGGTTTAAAGATAATCCCAAGAACTCCAGGCCAGTCAATTTAACTGCAGTGGTGGGGAAACTTCTAGTAATAATAATTCGGGACAAATTAATAGTCACATGGACAAATTCGGGTTAAGTAAGGAAAACAGCATGGATTCCTGAAGGGCAAATACTATTTAACTAACAGCCTGGAGATTTTGAGAAGGTAACAGAGAGGGTTGATGAGGGCAATGCTATTGATGTGGTGTATTGTATTTACAAAAGGCATTTGATACTGTGCCACATAACAGACTTGTGAGAAAACTTATAGTTCATGAATGAAAAGGGACGGTAACAACATGGATACGGCTTTGGCTGAGTGGCAGGAAAGAAAGAATTGTAGTTTGTGGATGTTTTTGTGGGGCTGGAGGAAAGGCTGGAGGTCCCCAGGGGTCAGTGTTGGCACCCTTGATTTTCCTGATATATATTACAAGAGCGACGTCTCAATTCATTCCATCTTCGCTGCCTCCGGAGAATCCTTGGCATCAGGTGGCAGGACCATATCTCCAACGTGGAAGTCCTCGAGGCGCCCAATATCCCCAGCATAGACACCCTACTGAGTCAGCAGCGCTTGAAATGGCTTGGCCATGTGAGCCACATGGAAGATGGTAGGATCCCCAATGACGCCTTGTACAGCGAGCTTGTCACTGGTATCAGACCCACCGGCCATCAGTGTCGCTGCTTTAAAGACATCTGCAAACGCGAAATGAAGTCCTGTGACATTGACCACAAGTTGTGGGAGTCAATTGCCAGTGATCTCTCGTGCTAGCAGATAGCCATAATGGCGAGTCTGAAGAATGGCAAGTCGAAGAGACTTAACATTTGGCAGGAAAAAAGACAAAAGCACAAGGAGAGAGCCAACCGTGAAATAGCCTCGACAACCAATTTTATCTGCAGCGCCTGTGGAAGAGCCAATTCACTCTAGAATTGGCCTTTATAGCCACTCCAGGTGCGGCTCCACAAACCACTGACCACCTCCAGGCGCTTATACATTTTCTCTCGAGACAAGGAGGCCAAAGAAGAAGAATATTGAGATAATGTAAAATAAAGGGCACCATTCTAAAGGAGCAGAGAGACCGAGGTGTATATGTGCATAAGTCATTGATGTTGGCAGGAGAGGTTGAGAGAGCATTTAATAAAGCATACAGTATCCTGGGCTTTATTAACAGGGACATTCACTACAAGAGCAAGGAAGTTATGTTGAACTTATATAAAACACTGATTCAGCCTCAGCTGAAGTATTCTGTCCAATTCTGGGCACCACACTTTAGGAAGATTGTGAGGGCATTGGAGAGAGTGCAGAAAAGATCCATGAGAATGCTTCCAGGCATGAGGAATTTCAGTTATGAAGATAGACAGGAGAAGTTAGGATCATTTTCCTTGGAGAAGAGAAGGCTGAGAGGTGAGTTGATTTGATAGAGTTGTTCAAAACCATGAGGGGTCTGGACAGAGGAGACAGAGAGAAACTGTTTCCACTCGTGAAAAGAATCGAGAACGAGAGGGCACAGATTGAAATTAATGGGTAAGAGAGGCAGAAGTGACATGAGGCAATATTTTCTCACGCAAGGAATGGCTAAGGACTGGAATGTACTGCCTGAGAATGTGATGGAGACAGGTTCAATTGAAGCATTCAAAATGCAATTAGACTGTTATCTGAAAAGGAAGAATGTGCAGGGTTATGGGGAGAAGGCGGGGAATGGCACGAGGTTAATTGCTCTTTCGGAGAGACGATGTGTACATGATACACTGAATAGCCTCTTTCTGTGCTGTAACAATTATGTGATTCCCTGATTCATGCCTTTGTTACCTCTGTGCATAACTATTCCAACTCACTCCTGGCTGATCTCCCACATTCTACTCTCTGTAAACTTGAGGTCATCCAAAACTCTGCTGCCCATGTCCCAGCTCACACCAAGTTTTCTTCCTCTATCACTGACTGACATGGCTCCCAGTCAAGCAATGTCTTGATTTTAAAATTCTCATCCTCGTTTTCAATACCTCCATCGAACAAAGAACAAAGATAATTACAGCACAGGAACAGGCCCTTCGGCCCTCCAGGCCTGCGCCGATCCAGATCCTCTATCTAAACATGTCGCCTATTTTCTAAGGGTCTGTATCTCTTTACTTCCTGCCCATTCATGTATCTGTCTAGATACATCTTAAAAGACCCTATCGTGACCGCGTCTACCACCTCTGGCAACGCATTCCAGGCACCCACCACCCTCTGCGTAAAGAACTTTCCACGCATATCCCCCCTAAACTTTTCCCCTCTCACTTTGAACTCGTGAACCCTAGCAATTGAATCCCCCACTCTGGGAAAAAGCTTCTTGCTATCCACCCTGTCTCTCCCTCGCATGATTCTGTACACCTCAATCAGGTCCCCCCTCAACCTCCGTCTTTCTAATGAAAATAATCCTAATCTACTCAACCTCTCTTCATAGCCAGCGCCCTCCATACCAGGCAACATCCTGGTGAACCTCCTCTGCACCCTCTCCAAAGCATCTACATCCTTTTGGTAATGTGGCGACCAGAACTGCACGCAGTATTCCAAATGTGGCCGAACCAAAGTCTTATACAACTGTAACATGACCTGCCAACCCTTGTACTCAATACCCCGTCCGATGAAGGAAAGCATGCCGTATGCCTTCTTGACCACTCTATTGACCTGCGTTGCCACCTTCAGGGAACAATGGACCTGAACACCCAAATCTCTCTGTACATCAATTTTCCCCAGGACTTTTCCATTTACTGTATAGTTCACTCTTGAATTGGATCTTCCAAAATGCATCACCTCGCATTAGCCCTGATTGAACTCCATCTGCCATTTCTCTGGCCAACTCTCCAATCTATCTACATTCTGCTGTATTCTCTGACAGTCCCCTTCACTATCTGCTACTCCTCCAATCTTAGTGTCGTCTGCAAACTTGCTAATCAGACCACCTATACTTTCCTCCAAATCATTTATGTATATCACAAACAACAGTGGTCCCAGCACGGATCCCTGTGGAACACCACTGGTCACACATCTCCATTTTGAGAAACTCCCTTCCACTGCTACTCTGTCTCCTGTTACCCAGCCAGTTCTTTATCCATCTAGCTAGTACACCCTGGACCCCATGCGCCTTCACTTGCTCCATCAGCCTACCATGGGGAACCTTATCAAACGCCTTACTGAAGTCCATGTATACGACATCTACAGCCCTTCCCTCATCAATCAACTTTGTCACTTCCTCAAAGAATTCTATTAAGTTGGTAAGACATGACCTTCCCTGCACAAAACCATGTTGCCTATCACTGATAAGCCCATTTTCTTCCAAATGGGAATAGATCCTATCCCTCAGTATCTTCTCCAGCAGCTTCCCTACCACTGACGTCAGGCTCACCGGTCTATAATTACCTGGATTATCCCTGCTACCCTTCTTAAACAAGGGGACAACATTAGCAATTCCCCAGTCCTCCGGGACCTCACCCGTGTTTAAGGATGCTGCAAAGATATCTGTTAAGGCCCCAGCTATTTCCTCTCTTGCTTCCCTCAGTAACCTGGGATAGATCCCATCCGGACCTGGGGACTTGTCCACCTTAATGCCTTTTAGAATACCCAACACTTCCTCCCTCCTTATGCCGACTTGACCTAGAGTAATCAAACATCTGTCCCTAACCTGAACATCCGTCATGTCCCTCTCCTCGGTGAATACCGATGCAAAGTACTCGTTTAGAATCTCACCCATTTTCTCTGACTCCACGCATAACATTCCTCCTTTGTCCTTGAGTTCTCTAGTTACCCTCTTGCTCCTTATATATGCTCCCTATCTCTGTAATATCCTTCAGCTCCACAATCCGCCAAGATATCTGTGCATCTCTAATTCTGGCCTCTTGTGCAGCCCTGATTTTCATCACTCCACCACTATTATATGCACCTTTAGCTAATGAGGCTCCAAGTTCTAGAATACCCTCCCTTCACCTCTCCGCTTCTCCACCTCGCTTTCATCCTTTAACACGCCCGTTAAAACCTACTTCTTTGACCAAGCTTTAAACTAGTATCTCATTTTCGGGAAGCACCTTGGGACATTTCATTATGTTAAAGGCGCTATATAAATATAAACTGTTGTTGAAGTTTGCCAAACATGATTTGTTATTACCAGACCCCTACTGCTTCTTGTTTGTTATCGTATGTTTTTCAAAGAAACGAATATATTTCTCCTGGGTTGTGACCCCATGAAATTTCCCCAGTAGTGATGCGTGTCTGACTGCTCAGTAATTACAGGGTTTACTCTATCTCTCCTTTTCTAAACAGGGTGTAACAATTACAGTGCTCCAGTCCTCTGTCATCGCTCCCATATCCAAGGAGGATTGAAAGATTCTGGCCAGTGCCTCTACTATTTTCACCATTCCTTCCCTCAGTAACCCTCACGCATCCTGTCCAGAGTAAATTTTCTGCTTTATTGTGGTATGCAAGGTGTCGGAATGAAAGAGGTTAACGGAATCTGTTTGCTCAGTGACTGTAATTAATGTCAGTCTCTATGGAACCTAATTATTTCACTGGAGGTGCTCCATCTTCTAATAGTAAGGGACTCTTTTCAATGTGTTTTCACATAGTGTGAGTGGGAGCATCATCCCTGACACTAATAGGGACTTGCGTTTCCAGAGAGAGGGGGAGGATAGATCAGAATCCAAGGACAATAGATTGGAATCTGACAATAATGGGTCAGAATCTGAGAACAATAGATTGTAATGTTACAAAAATGGGCAGGGGGTTATCCTGGGATCATGACACTCTTTCTGCATACTATGATCGGCTACCATTAGCATTTCGCATCAATTACGCAGTGAACATTATTCAATACATTTACTATCTCATCCTCGCTATCGTTGGTGTTCCTGGTAAGTCTCTATATCCAGCTCTTCATTCTATAAACCATGTTAAACTGCATTACTGTACTTCTCATTTACTCTGCCCTTGCTGATTTTGGTATCCCTCCAGCTATTATCTTTATATAACCATTGCTATCCGCATTATGGTTTGTGTAATTTAATCTCTCATCTTTGCTTCTGTTGTTGCCCCGGTAAGACTCTAGTTCCAGCCATGAGATATGTAAACCTTGCTTCACTGAAATACTGATTTGGAATTTATTTATTTTTTTGAAGACTGAAGCTAGTGTCATTGGTCTCCATAAGAAACTTCATACCCTATTTGTGAACCACTTACCTTTCACTGGCCAGTGTCTGAGACTGAACAAGACAGTCTACAACCTCTGTAGTAATTTAAACCTGAGCTGATTTCACCTCCATATTCTCTCCATCAACAAACATGCCTACTACCACCTCTGCAATAACTGCCATCTCCACCTCGGCCTCAGCCCATCTGCTGCATAAACTCTCATCTGTGCCTTTGTTAAATCTACACGTGACTATTCCAGTTCTATCATGGTCACCTTCCCAGTTATAAACCTCCATAAACCACAACCCAGCCTGCGGAGCTTTCTCAGTGAACATCAACGTCAGCTCGAGGAACAACACCTCATTGTCGGATTAGGCATTCTGCAGACTTCCAGACTGAACATTGAGTTCAATAATTTCAGATCAAGACTGGCTCTTTTAATTATTTTGCTTTATCATTTTTTTTGCCATGTCCTGGCCTTAAACTGGATTTTTTTATGTTGCTGCTTTTGGCTTGGGCTGTTAATTATTTTGTCATTTAACACCTTCGCTGCACTAACGCTTTGTCTTTCACCACACCACAAGCACACTCTCTTTGCCTTTGCCCCATGACCTCCTTGTCAGTTAATCTCTATGACCCTCTGTCCTTTCAACACCTCTTTTTTCTCTTTTGCCCCACCCTTGCTTTATTTCCTTAAAACCTGACCTTTCTAACCTTTGCCAATTCTGATGAAAGGTCACAGGCCTAAAGCTTTAACTCTGCTTCACTCTCCACAGATGCTTCCAGACCTGCTGAGTCTTTCCAGCACTTTTTGTTTTCATTTAAGACTTGTAGTGGAGTTCCCCAGGGATCAATGTTGGGATCGTTTCTCTTCCTGACAAATATTAATGACATGGACCTTGGTGCACAGGGAACAATTTCAAAGTTTGCAGATGATGCAAAACTTGGAAGCATTGTGAAATGTGAGGAGGATAGTGTAGAAATTCAAACGGACATAGACAAGTTGGTGAAATGGACAGACAGGTGGCAGATGAAGTTCAATGTGGAGAAATGTGATGTGATTCATTTCGATAGGAAGAACATGGAGAGGCAATATAGAATAAATTGTACAACTCGAAAGGGTGTGCAGGAGCAGAGGACCTGGGTGTATATATGCATGGGTCATTGAAGTTGGCAGGAGAGGTTGAGAGCACTTAATAAATCAGACAGTATCCTGTGCTTTATTCACAGCAGCATGGAATGCAAAAGCAAAGAGGTTATTTTGAACTTGTATGAGACACTAGTTTGGCCTCAGTTGCAGTATTACGTCTAGTTCTGGGCACCACACTTTAGGTAACGTGAAGACATTGGGGAGTGTACATAAACATTCACAAGAATGGTTCCAGAGATGAAGAATATCAGTAATGAAGAGAGACTGGAGAACTGGGAACATTTTCCTTAGAGAAGAGAAGGCTGAGAGGAGATTAGAAAAAAAGGTATTCACAATTATGAGGTGTCTGGACAGAGTGGATAGGGAAAAACTGTCCCCACTCCTGAAAGGTTCTAAAACGAGAGGGCAAAGAATAAAAGTTATTGGTAAAAGAAGCAGAAGTAACATGAAGAAAACTTTTTCACACAGCGAGTGCTTAAGGTCTGGAATGCACTGCCTGAGAGTGTGGTGGAGGCAGATTCAATCGAGGCATTCAGGAGGAAATTGGATAGCTGTCTGAAAAGGAAAATTGTACAGAGTTACAGGGAGAAGACAGGGAAGCGGTACTAGATGATTTGCTCTTTTGGACAGCCAGTGCAGACATGATGGACTGAATGGCCGCCTGTAACAATTCTGTGATTCTGTGACAGTTGACCACAAAATGAGCTTCCACCGTTATATTCTTGCCATCACTATCACCACCTATTTCCACTTCAATAACATCGCCTGATTTCACCCCTGTCTTAACTCATCCGCTGCTGAAGCTCTCAGTCATGTTTTCATTACCTGTAGACTGGACTATTCGAACTCATTCTCCCACATTCTACTGTCTGTAACCTTGAGGTCATCTAAAACTCTGCTGCCTGTGCCTTAACTCACAGCAAGTCTAATTCCCCAATCACTGACCGACATCAGCTCACAGTTAAGCAATGTCTTGATTTTAAAATTCTCATTCTTGTTTTCCAATCCCTCCATTGCCTCACCCCTCACTAACTCTGTAATCCCCTCCAGCCCCACAAACCTCTGAGATATCTCTGCTCCTCTAATTCTGGCCACTTGTGCATCCCTGATTTTAATTACTCCACCTTCAGTTGCCTCGGCCCAAAGCTCTGGAATACACGCCCTACACAGCTCCATCTCTCCATCTCTCCACCTCGCTTTTATCCTTTAAGACACTCCTTTAAAACTTGCCTCTTTGACCAAACATTTGGTCACCGAACCTAATATCTCCCTTGGTGGTTCAGTGTTATACTTTGTTTCATAATGCTGCTGTGAAGTACCTTGGGATAAGTTCTTGCTGAACTTTGCCAGACATGAATTGTCATTAGCATATCCATGTGGCTTGAAATTTATTATGCTATGCTTTTCCAAGCAAATAATATTTCTGTCCTGGGTTGTGAAATTTCACCACCACTGACGTCAGATTGACTGGACAGTACAGGGTTTACCACATCCCTCCTTCTTGTAAACTAAGTGTATAATTTGCAGCCCTCCAGTGCTCTGTCATCACTCCGATATCCAAAGAGAATTGACAGATTCTGTGCAGTGCTTCTTCCATTTGCACCATTCCTTCTCTCACCAACCCTCAGAATTCCCATCCAGACCGGGTAAATGTTCTAGTTTATTGTTATACAAAAATTGTTGGATTGAAAAGGGTTAACTGAACCTGTTTGTTCAGTGACTGCAATTAATGTCAGTCTCCATGGACCCTAATTGTGTCACTGGAAGATTTCCCTCTTCTATTAATAAGGGGCTCCTTTCAATGTGTTATCACATAGTGTCAGTGGGAGTATCACATCACTCCCGGCACTAACAGGGATCAGCGGCTCTGGAGAGAGGAAGAGGAAAGATCAGAATCAGAGAACAATAGATTGGAATGTTACAACAATGAACAGGAGTTTCATCTGGGAGTTTAACTTTCTTTCTGCAGATTATGATCAGTTCTCATTAAACAGTCGGATCTATTACTCACTGAGGAATATTCAATACATTTACTACCCCTTCCTGGCTATTATTGGTGTCCCTAGTAAGTCTCTGTATCTAGCTATTAATTCTATAAACCATGTTTAACTGCATTACCATTCTTGTCATTTCCTCTGCCCTCCTTGCTGCTGTTGTTATTCCTGGCAAATGTCAGTCTCCAGATATTAGCTCGAGAAACCATTGCTATGTGCATTAGAGTGCTTGTAATTTACTCTCCCATCTTTGCTGCTGTTGCTGTCCCTGGTAAGTCTCTATTTCCTGCTATGAGATCTGTAAAATTTGTTTCACTGAAATAATGTTCTTGCTATTTAAATTTGGGAAGAGTGTAGTTGTCATTGGTCTCCATAAGAAATTCCATCCACTATCCATGAACCATGATCTCCTCATTGCCAAATATCTGAGGCTGAACCAGACAGTTTGCAACCTCTGTGTTCTATTTAAATCTGAGCTGAGTTCATCTCCATATTCTCACCAACCCTGCCTACTATCACCTCTGTACTAACACACATCTCCACCTCTGCCTCAGCCTATCTGCTGCAGAAACATTCATCTGTGCCTTTGTTAAATACACACTTGACTATTCCAATTCTATCCTGGTCACCCTCCCATTTATAAACCTTCATAAACCACAGCCCATCCAGAACTCTGCTGCCTGTATTCTAACTCACACCAATCCCGATCACCCATCACCCTTGTGCTCACTGATTTACATTGATTCCCAGTCTGGCAGCACCTTAATTTTATTATTCTCATTCATGTGTTTGAATCCCTCCATGGCCTCACCCCTCCAGTTAGTCCCATTCCCCTGACCGTTCCCATATTCCTTTTGGCCTTCTAGTATTTTCTTCAATTAGCTTTAAAAATAAACTTCACCCCCTCTTTATTCTCCCACTGACCACGATTTTCAGCTCCACAGCGCCACAGGGCCCAACGTCATGGACGCTTGGATCCATAAAATGGTATGAGCTGAGCTGCCGGTCACTTCCAGTGCTCCATGCTGGACAGGGATTTAGCGCTAGACAGGGATTTAGCCCGGGTTTATCAAGCATGTGCTGGTAGTGTGAGGAAGGGTCTGAATATGGTGCCACTCAGCCATTGCAGCAGCTTTGATATATGTCTTTGAAACTTGGCCTGTGCATGTCCACTGACCACCTGTGTTAGTCATTCTCAGCTGAACATATATTCAGCAGCACGAGGAGCCCCTCTATTGTTATTTAAAAGGACCAGACATCCGAATTACAGGCGAGGGGCTTTTGACTTACTTTTGCTATTGTAAAGTTAGTGGAGGTGCTGTGGATGGTTTTCTGGATGTTGTGTTGTGAGCTGCTGCAGACATTCAGGGAGGACAGAGGATTTGGTGACCCAACTCTGGACGAGGTATGGGGACTGTAGTTGCAGTTTCTCTGGGTCTGTAACATGACCAACAAATGGAGCAGAGGATGTTGAGAGGGGGCGCTCTCTAAAGAGGGAGGAGGAAGGGGCTTTACCCTACCCACCCTGGGTTTTCCAAGAGCACTTCCCCTACCTTACCTTCACCAGGAGCAGTGTGTGAGGTGACTCTGATTCAAAAAGGAGTTAGCCACAGAGCTGTGTCACCTCCTGCAACACATGGAGCCTCACGCCAGAGTGAGGACGGAGCTGTCAGTGGACGTTAAGATCGCAGTTTCATTGAAACTCTATGTATTTGGATATTTCCAGGCAGGAGCAGGAGACATATCCAGTATAGAGTAGTAGAGGTTGATGGAGTCACAGCGTCATTTACGACACATAAGGAGGCCATTCGCCCATCATTTCCGGTTCTATGTGGAACAATCCAGTCAGTCTCAATCCCCTGCTCAATCCCCGTAGCCCTGTAAGTGCATTTCCTTCAGGTTCCACCCAGTTTCCTTTTGAAGTCATTGATTGTCTCGGCTTCCACCACTCTCATGGGCAGTGAGTTCCAGATCGTTACCATCCACTGTGTTAAAAAGTTCTTCCTCATATTCCACCTGCATCTCTTATCCAAAATGTTCCATCTGTGACCCCTGGTCCGTGTTTCATCACGGGAACAGCTTTTCCTTCAATATCTTATCTAAGCTTATAATAATCGTGTACACCTCTATCAAATCTATCTCAATCCCCATTGCTCCAGGGACAACAAATCCAGCTTCTCCAAACTGACCTTGTAACTAAACCCCCTATCCCTGAAACCATTCTTGTAAATCTCCACTGCACTCTCTCAAGGACCTTTACATCCTTCCTCAAGTGTGGTGATTAGAACTGGACAGAGCTCTCTAGTTGGTTTCTAACCAAAACATTACAAAGTTTCAGCGTAGCATCTATAACAGCATACCTGGCACAAAAGAAAAAAAACGGGAAAGGTAGCCAAATTATGGCTTGCAAGGGAAATTAGAGATAACATTAGATTCAAGGAAGAGGCACACAAATTCTCCAGGGAAAAAAAATACAACAGACCTGAGGATTGGGAGCAGTTTTGAATTCAGCAAAGGAGGACATAGGGATTGATTAAGAAGCAGCAAATAGAGTAAGAGAGTAAGCTTGTGGGGGCATAAAAACTGACTGTAAAAGTTTCTATAGGTATGTGAAGAGAAAACAATTGGTGAAGACAAATGTAGGTCCCTTACACTCAGAAACAGGGGAATTTATTATGCAGAACAAAGAAATGGCTGACCATCTAAGTGCATACTTTGATTCTGGACACAAATATCACACCAGCAATGTTGGGGAACACAGGATTTAGTGAGAGATAGGAAGTTAAATACATCAGTATTAGTAGAGAAATGGTGTTGGGCCTGATAATCTTAATCCAAGAATAATTCAGGAAGTGACCCTAGAAATAGTGGATGCACTGGTGGACATCTTCCTAGATTCCATGGACTCTGGAACAGTTCCTACAGATTGGACGGTAGCTCATGTAACCCCACTATTTAAAAAGGGATATATAGAGAAAACAGGGAATTATAGACCAATGAGCCTGACGTCGAAAGTGGGGAAAATCCTGGAGCCATTATCAGAGATTTTATAGCAGAGCACTTGGAGAACAGTGGTAGAATTGGACAAAGTCATCATGAATTTACGAAAATGAAATCATGCTTGTCAAATCTACTGGAATTCTTCGATGATGTAACTAGTAGAGTTGATGAGGGGGAGCCAGTGGATATGGTTTATTTGGACATTCAGAAGGCTTTTGACAAAGTACCATATAAGAGATTAGCGTGTAAAATTAAAGCAGATGGGATTGGGGGTAGTTTATTGTGATGGATAGAAAATTGGTTGCCAGACAGGAAACAAAGAGTGGGAACAAACGGGTCTTTTTCTGAATGGCAGAACGTGAACAGTGGGTACCACAGGGATCGGTGTTAGGACTCCAGCTACGCACAATATATATTAATGATTTAGATGAGGGATTTAAATGTAATATCTCGACATTTTCAGATGACATAAAATTGAGTGGGAGGGTGAGTTGTCAGGAGGATGCATAGAGGCTTCAGTGTGATTTGGGCAAGTTGAGTGAGTGGGCAAATGCATGGAAGATGCAATATAATTGTGGGCAAATGTGAGGTTATCCACTTTGGTAGCAAAATCAGGAAGGCAGATTATTATCAGAACTGGTATAAACTGAGAGAAGGGAATTATTGATGTTCTAGTACACGAGTTGCTGAAGGTATGCATGCGGGTGTAACAGGCGGTAAAAAGGCAAATGGTACGCTGGCCTTTATAACGAGCGGATTCGTGTACAGGAGCAGGGATGTCTTGCTGCAATTATACAGAGCCTTGGTGAGGTCACATCTGGAATATTGTGTTCAGTTTTGGTCTCCATATATGAGGAAGTAGGTTCTTGCAATTGAGGGAGTGCAGCGAAGGTTTACCAGACTCATTCCTGGAATGGCGGGACTGATGTATGAGGAGAAGCTGAGTCGGTTAGGATTATATTCGCTGGAGTTCAGAAGAGTGAGGGAGGGATCTCATAGAAACCTGCAGAATTATAATCAGTCTGGACAGACTAGATGCAGGAAGGATGTTCCCGATGTTGGGGTGTCCAGAGCCAGGGGTAACAGTCTAAGGATAAGGGGTAAACCTTTCAGGACTGAGATGAGGAGAAATTTCTTCACCCAGAGAGTGGTGAGCCTGTGGAATTCGCAACCACAGGGAGCAGTCGAGGCCAAAGCATTGTATGTTTTTAAGAAGGTGTTAGATATAGCTCTTGGTTCTAAAGGGATCAAAGGATATGGGGGGAAAAGATTACTGAGTTGGATGATCAGCGATGATCATAACGAATGGCGCAGCAGGCTCGAAGGACAGAATGGCCTACTTCTGCTCCTATTTTCTATGTTTCTATGTTTCCCTGCTTTTGTATCCTTGCCTCCAAGATCTGATATGTTTTACTAAACACTCTCCTAATATGTCCTGCCACCTGCAATGATAAATGCATATGGAGCCCCAGGTCCCTCTGCTCCTGCACAATGTTCAGAACTGTGTCATTAAGTCTATCTTGCCTTCCTATTCCGTCTGGCAAAAGGCATCACCTCACACTCCTCTGTACTAAATTCCACCTGCCATTTCTCTGTTAATTCTGCTGGATTGTCGATATCCTGTTGCAGGCAGTTTGATTCATCCTCAGTGTTTGCCACGCGTCCAAGTTCGGTGTCATTGGCAAGCCTTGAAATTCTGCTCTGTATTCCAAGATTCAAGTCATTTATATATAGCAAAAAAAAAGTGGTTCCAGCACTGACCCTTGGGGAACATCACTGCCTACCATCCTCCAGTCTGATAAACTACCATTTAACACTACTCACCCTTTTCTTTCCATCAATCGATATTTGATCCAATTGGATGCTAATCCATGTGATTCAATTTTGTTATCCAACATTTTAGAACATAGAACATAGAACAGTACAGCACAGTGCAGGCCCTTCGGCCCACGATGTAGTGCTGAACCTTTAACCTGCTCTCAGATCAAACTACCTACACACCCTTCATTCTACTATCATCCATGTACCTATCCAAGAGTCACTTAAATGTCCCTAATGTATCTGCTTCTACTACCGCCGCTGGCAGTGCGTTCCACGCACCCACCACTCTCTGTGTAAAGAACCTACCTCTGACATCTCCCCAAAACCTTCCTCCAATCATCTTCAAATTATGCCCCCTGGTGATAGCCCTTTCTGCCCTGGGAAAATGCCTCTGGCTATCAAATCTATCTATGCCTCTCATCATCTTGTACCCCCTCTGTCAAGTTACCTCTCATCCTTCTTCGTTCCAATGAGAAAAGACCGAGCACCCTCAACCTTTCTTCGTAAGACATGCCCTCCAGTCCAGGCAGCATCCTGGTAAATCTCCTCTGCACCCTCTCTAAAGCTTCCACATCCTTTTGTGTGGTACTTCATCAAACGCTTTCTTAAAATCCATGTAGACCATCCACCACATTCTTTTCATCAACCTGCTCTGTTACTTCATCAAAATAAATTCAATTAGTTCATGAAAGCATGATCTGCTTTTTAAAAATCCGTGCGGACAACCCTTAATTAACTCAAACATCTCCTAGTGTGTTTTGATTTTTTTCCCGCTGATTTAGTTTCAAAAACCTTCCTCACCACTGATGTTAAACTAACTGACCAGTAGTTGCGAGGCCTGTGTGTTGTCCATTCCCATTGATAATTCTGGGAGGTGAGGGTGACCATCTATGTCATCGTTTTTTCGCTCAGCAGGGAGAAGCAGAATGAGAGATCCCGTGGCTTTGTCAGGAGAGCGGGAATCCTGATGGTGTAGGTGTCTCTGCGGGGGCCCCATGTCAATGGGGAGAGGTACAGGAACTGAAAGAACTCTCACTCCATTAATGTACAGTTGGTGTGTGAGCATGCCTCGTACATCATGTTGGTGAATGTTCACTACCCTGTCAGCAGCCACCATACCTTCATTCTGAAGCAGTCAGCCATTCTCAACACTTAGGGCTTCCATACAGAACCAGAATGTGGCTCCTCGGAGGCAAAGAAAAAAACCGTCTCGACGCAGCTCATGTTTCTACATCCCCAAACCACCTACCACCGCCACCCAACCTCCCACAATTAACATGTGTATAATGTGAGCAATGGAGACACCAGGAACATGGTGGGACAGACCATCGGTGTGATGAAGCAATGCTTCCAATGTCTGAACCGCACGGGGAGAGCCCTCCAGTACACACTGAAGCAGGTGTCCAAGTTCATGGTGTTCTGCTGCACCCTTCATATCATCACCATCATGAGGACACAGGCATTGGCACCAGGAATCCGGAGGACACCTCAGGAGGAGGAGGAGGACACAGGGAGGATATTTCCTGGACGCCTTCGAACTAGACAGGCTGTCGGAGAGTCCCTGCTAAGATTTTGTTTCCCATAGGACAACATCCCTTTCCCACCATGGATCCCCCATTCTCCACCATTTCACCCATCTGAGATGCCCCATCACAGTGTTCCCTTGGTCACCATCCTGTAATAAAAACCACCAACATAAACCTTTTCAGTAACATCTTTATCCAACAACACATCCAATTATACAAAAGGAAAATGGAACTATTCACCCTTGTATATTCCCTTAGTCTCTGTCTTGTGCGTTCCCTCGACTTGCCTCGTGCTCCCCAGTGTTTCCCTAGTGACTGCAGCATGGCTGGTGGAAGACTGCTGACTTTCATTCAGGGAGACTGCAGATGACCTTGCAGGACGTCCTCGAGCAGCTCTGGGCCTTGAGGGCTTCGATTCAAACTGTACCACCTCGACGTAGGCAGCAGCCCAGTAATGTTCTGATCTGAGTCCTGTGTATTATAACACGTTTGTGACCTCGCTGTCCGGGAGCTGCCACATGCACTATCCTTTCCCCCTGCCCTGGCTGCAGTTCGTGCGTGTTCGATGAATCAGCATGTGCAGATTCCGACTCTATACCAGCCTCTAAGGCACATACAGTGGAAGTATTTGAGCTGGAGGCTGTGAGTATCAGACTAAGTGATGGGGCTTCACCATCAGTCCTGTGCTGATGCTCTCTCTCTGTCTCCTGGAGCTGCTGTGACTGGGAAGCTGGCAGTTTTGGGGTACCATTGGGAAGTGTAAAATCAGAAGGGTCGTATTGGGATGAGAGATTGTGGGTGGGTTGGAAAGCAGGAGGTCCATGATCCCACCATCTGCAGCTTGTACATCATCCCAGACAGCAGGATGTGGGGGGAGGTGGGAGTTAAGAAGGGGCATAAGGCAGGAACATAGCATCATCCTGAATACTCTCAGCGATGCCGGATGCCACGGGCTCTGTCACAGCCGGTCCCATGATGTGAAGAACCATCTCCTCCCTCAAGCTCAGGGGTTGAAGGTATGCCTGGCACTCGCCGGTTCACTTGCTGCTCCCTGTGAATATGGATCACCTTGGCCAGAAAGAAAGAAGGCAGAATATTAATGATTGTTTTACACTGTGTTTTGATGATGTGCCTGCCATAGCTGAATAGCTGTAGGTAATTGGAGGCAGTGAGAGGTGGGTGTGAGGCTGCTATCAGTACAAGGTGTGTGAGGGTGAGGTGGAGTATGTGAATGTTAGGTGTGAGTCTTGAGTGTTAGGGACTGCTGATGGGTGAGTGATGGGGGTGTGGTGCATTGAGCAGTGTGAGAGGTTGGTGATGTTGGGGGTAGGGGATGCCATTTGGAGATTAATTCAATGACATTGACCACCCGTATGAGCTCATTAAACTTCTTCTGGCTCTGCTGCCAGATTCTCGTGGCGAGAATTCTTGCATTGACCTCCCTGGCCACCTTCACCGATTCCCTTCGGAGGACGTTCCTTGAGAGTCTCCACCCCACCACACGGAAACAGATCCTCTCTCCTCCTGTCACCCTTCGTAACTAAGACATCCATCCCCACATCCGTGAACCGCAGAACCCTCTGTTGCAGTGTGCTATTTACCTTGTCTCCAATTGCAGAATTTACAGTGAGCACCAGCAGCCTCCAGTGAATCAGTGCATCACCTCTTTAAGAGGGACAGACTGCGTTTAAAAGCTGAACCTGGCTGAAACATGTGTCAGCCTCACACACCTTTAGGGCCCTGTTAAGCATCCAGACAGACAGCAGCGCGGGTTACCCGGGGTGGCACATAGAATTCATGGAAATGAGGAGGCAGCAGGAAGTGTGTTTGTCACCTGCCTCAACAGGAACGGGCACGGGCAGATCATGATCCCTCTGCCCAAAAACACAACGTACTCTCTATTTCTATTTGCTGTTCTCTCTTTCACACTTTCTCACACTCTGTCTTTCTCTCTCTCTTCACTCACTTTCTCTTGCTCATAAAATAAGAGATTGATGCAGCACAGAAGAAGGCTATTCGGCCCTTTGTGTCAGTGCTGTCTCTTCGAAAGAGCCATCTAATTAGTTCCTCTTTCCTCCTCTTTCCCTAGACTCCTGTTTTTCTTTTCCTTTTCAAGTATTTGCTAAATTGCCTTTTGAATGATATAATTGAATCTGCTTCCACCATGTTTTCAGCCAGTGAATTCCAGATCCCAAAAACTCGCTGTGGAAGAAAATTCTCCTAATTTCACCTCTGGTTTTTTGTCAATTACCTTCAGCCTGTGTCTTCTTAATACTGAACTTTAGATTTTTGGATTTAGAAATACATCACTCGATCAGGCCCTTCGGCCCACCGAGTCTGTGCCGACCATTAACCACCCATTTATACTAATCCTACACTAATCCCATATTCCTACCACATCCTCACCTGTCCCTATATTCCCCTACCACCTACCTATACTAGGGGCAATTTATAATGGCCAATTTACCTATCAACCTGCACGACATTTGGCTGAGGGAGGAAACCCACAAACTCCACACAGGTAGTACCCATAATATGAGGCTGCAATGCTTACCACTGCACCACTGTGCCAACCCTGTTTCTGACACTGGAAACAGTTTCACATTGATTACCTTATCAAAACCCTTCATAATTTTGAATTTTATATCAAATCTCCCCTTACCTATCACTGCTCTAATGAGAACAATCCCAGCTTTTCGAATCTATCCACGTAACTGTATTCCCAGATCCCTGGTACCATTCTCGTAATTCACCTCTGTATCTTCACTACGTCCTTGACATCCTTACCAATGTGTGGTGATCAGAATTGGACACAATTCTCCATCTGGGACCTAACCAATGATGTATAAATATCAGCATTTCCTCCTGAGTTTTATTACTCTGTGTCTCTCTCTAACACCAAGGACACTGCATGCTACTACCTAAGATCTGTGTGTTTACACCTTAGGTCTCTCTAATCATGCACTCACTCTATAATGGTATCATTTATTTTATATTTTTTTCTTCTCATACTTCCTACCCAAATGTCTCACTTCACATTTCAATGTGTTAAATTCCATCTGCCATGTTCCTGCCCATTTCATCAGTCAGTCTCTGTCCTCCTGAAGTCTGTTACTGTCCTTCTCACTGTTTATTAACATTTCTGAGTTTCCTTCCATCTGAAAACTTGGACATTACCCCCTCTGTACACAAGCCCACTGCATTAGCATGCAACACCAGGGATCCCAACAGTCACCCTGGGGAACCCCACTGTGTACTTCGCTCCAGCTGAAAAGCAGCCATTATTCCCCACTCTCTGATACCTGTCACCGAACTAATTTCTTGCATGCTGGGATTGAAAAAGAAAAAAAAGGACTTCCATTTATGTAGCGCCTTTCATGACTACTGCATGTTCCAAAGCGATTTACAATCAACGTATACTTATAATGCCGACTCACTCTTGTACTGTCGGAAAAAGGGCAGCCAATTTTCGCACAGCAAGATCCCACAAGCAGCAATGTGATCATGACCCGATCTGTTTTTATGATGTTGCTTGATGGATAAATATTGTCCAGGCCACAGGGAATAAATCCCCTGATCTGCTGCTAAATAATCTCACAGGATCATTAGCATCCACCTGAGAGGGCAGATGGGGCCTTGGTTTAACGTTTCATTCGAAAGACTGCTCATCTGATAGCGCAATACTCCCTCAGTACTGTCGCTGCACTGTCAGCCTTGATTCTTGTGAAAAAGTCATTTCATGACACTTGATCCTGGAAGCTTGTGACTGAAAGTGGAGAGAGCTACAAACTGTGCCTCGGCTGACTTTGGCCCTTTAATCCCATGTGTTTCTAATTGGGTCACACGGCTGTTATATAGTACTTTATCAAACACCTTTTGAAACGATAGGAAAATTGTAAAAGTACAGGCAGGAAAAGTCATAGAAACATATAATAGCATTGCATGGAAGGGGGTCATTTGGTCTATGAAGTCTGTGCTGGCTCTTTTGATGAGTTTCCAGTGAGTTACACACCCTGGATCTTTCCCAGATCCTTGAACTTTTCCCCTTAATATCTAACCAAATCACTTTTTGAACCTACTTTTGAATCTGTATCCTTCAGCCTATCATACAATAATTTGCAAATCCGAAACAAAAATTGCATTACAATAATCCCCATGTCAACTCTGCTTCTTTTTTCCAATCACCATAAATCTATGTCCTCTGGTTAATGGCCCCTCATACATTAGAAACATTATATAATTTACATAAACCCTTCATGATGTTAAATATCCCTATCTGATCACCTTGTAAATGTCCCTGCTCCAAGGAAAACAATCCCAGCTACATAACTGTAATCCCTCATCCCTGGAAAAGTTCCAGTAAAACTCTTCTGTCCCCTCTCCAAGGTTTCATGTACTTCCTAAAGTGTGGTTTCCAGTATTGGACACAATACTCCAGATGGAGCCGGACTAGTCTTTTCTATAGAGTTAACACAATATCCTGGCCAGTCTACTCTGTGTCTCTATTAATCAAGCCGAGTAATCTATTTGCTTTGTGAACTGTTTGTTAACCTGTCCAGCTACTTTCAAAGATTGCATACAAACACCTCAGGTCTCTCTGTTACTCTCAATAGCTTTAAAGTTGTGCCATTCAGCTTGTATTATCCCTGGTCATTCATCCGGAAGAAAATGGGCTTATCAGTGATAGGCAACATGGTTTTGTGCAGGGAAGGTCATGTCTTACCAACTTAATAGAATTCTTTGAGGAAGTGACAAAGTTGATGGATGAGGGAAGGGCTGTAGATGTCATATACATGGACTTCAGTAAGGCGTTTGATAAGGTTCCCCATGGTAGGCTGATGGAGAAAGTGAAGTCGCATGGGGTCCAAGGTGTACTAGCTAGATGGATAAAGAGCTGGCTGGGCAACAGGAGACAGAGAGTAGCAGTGGAAGGGAGTTTCTCAAAATGGAGACGTGTGACCAGTGGTGTTCCACAGGGATCCGTGCTGGGACCACTGTTGTTTGTGATATACATAAATGATTTGGAGGAAAGTATAGGTGGTCTGATTAGCAAGTTTGCAGACGACACTAAGATTGGTGGAGTAGCAGATAGTGAAGGGGACTGTCAGAGAATACAGCAGAATATAGATAGACTGGTGAGTTGGGCAGATAAATGGCAGATGGAGTTCAATCAGGGCAAATGCGAGGTGATGCATTTTGGAAGATCCAATTCAAGAGTGAACTATACAGTAAATGGAAAAGTCCTGGGGAAAATTGATGTACAGAGAGATTTGGGTGTTCAGGTCCATTGTTCCCTGAAGGTGGCAACGCAGGTCAATAGAGTGGTCAAGAAGGCAAACGGCATGCTTTCCTTCATCGGACGGGGTATTGAGTACAAGGGTTGGCAGGTCATGTTACAGTTGTATAGGACTTTGGTTCGGCCACATTTGGAATACTGCGTGCAGTTCTGGTCGCCACATTACCAAAATGATGTGGATGCTTTGGAGAGGGTGCAGAGGAGGTTCACCAGGATGTAGCCTGGTATGGAGGGCGCTAGCTATGAAGAGAGGTTGAGTAGATTAGGATTATTTTCATTAGAAAGACGGAGGTTGAGGGGGGACCTGATTGAGGTGTACAAAATCATGAGAGGGAGAGACAGGGTGGATAGCAAGAAGCTTTTTCCCAGAGTGGGGGATTCAATTACAAGGCGACACGAGTTCAAAGTGAGAGGGGAAAGTTTAGGGGGGATATGCGTGGAAAGTTCTTTATGCAGAGGGTGGTGGGTGCCTGGAACGCATTGCCAGTGGAGGTGGTAGACTCGGGCACGATAGCGTCTTTTCAGATGTATCTAGACAGATACATGAATGGGCAGGAAGTAAAGAGATACAGACCCTTAGAAAATAGGTGACATGTTTAGAGAGAGGATCTGGATCGGCGTAGGCTTGGAGGGCCGAAGGGCCTGTTCCTGTGCTGTAATTTTCTTTGTTCTTTGTTATTTCAATTAGCTCAATCAGGCATAATCTGCCTTTTGGAAATCCGTGCTGACAATCCTTAATTAACTCAAACCTCTCCAAGTGTGTGTCGTCCTTTTCCCCTGATTATTGTTTCTAAAACCTTTCCCACAACTGATTTTAAACTAACTGACCGGTAGTTACTAGGCCTGTGTATTGTCCATTTTTAATTCTGGGAGGTGAGGGTGGCCATCTTTGTCATCATTTTCTCCCTCAGCATGGAGAAGCAGGATGTGAGATCCCATGGCTTTGTCAGGATAGCGGGAATCCTGATGGTGTCCGTGGCTCTGAGGGGCCCCCATGTCAACGGGGAGAGGTACAGGAACTGAAAGAACTCTCACTCCATTAATGTACAGTTGGTGTGTGAGTATGCCCAGTCCATCATGTTGGTGAATGTCCTCTATCCTGGCAGCAGCCACCATACCTTCATTCTGAAGCAGTCAGCCGGTCCCAACACTGCGGGTCTCCATGCAGAACCAGAATGCGACTCCTCGGAGACAAAGAAAACCCCCTCTAGACACAGCTCGTGTCTCTACACCCCCAAACCACCTCCCACCGCCAACCAACCTCACACAATTAACATGTGTATAACGTGAGCAATGGAGTCACCAGGAACATGGTGGAACAGACCATCGGTGTGATGAAGAAATGCTTTCGATGTCTGAACCGCTCGGGGGAGTCCTCCAGTACACACTGGAGCAGGTGTCCAAGTTCATGGTGTTCTGCCGCACCCTTCATATCATCACCATCATGAGGACACAGGCATTGGCACCAGGAATCCGCAGGCTACCTCAGGAGGAGGAGGAGGCAGGGAGGATACTTCCTGGAAGCCTTCGACCTGGACAGGCTGTCGGACATTCCCTGCTAAGATTCCGGTTCCCATAGGACAACTTCCCTTTCCAACCACGGATCCCCCATTCTCCACCATTACACCCATCTGAGACGCCCCATCACAGTTCAGACTACTGAGGAAAGTGATGCTTCACCTGGGGAGTGCAGCCAGAGCCAAGTCCGTGTCAACACGGGTGGCTGAGCTGCAGAGCATGGTCGAGGGATGACTGGAAGAGCCATAGTGATCAATAGTCAGGGGAACAGGCAGGCGTTTATGTGGCCACAGACGTGAATCGAGGATGGTGTCATGCTTGTCTGGTTCCAGGGACAAGGATGTCATTGAGCGACTGCAGAGCATCTTGGAGGAGAAGGGGAACAGCCAGCTGTCATGGTCCACATCGGAACCAGCGACAAAGGTAGAAAGAGGAATGTCGTCCTGCAGTCAGAATTTATGGAGCGAGGGAAGAAATAGGCCAGCAGGACCTCAAAGTGTTAACTTCTGGATTACTCCCAGTGCCATGCACAACTGAGTATAGAAATAGAAAACTAAGACAGATGAATGTGTGGCTGGGAAGATGGTGCAGGAGGGAGGGCTTCAGATTCCTGGGACATTGGGACCAGCTTTGGATTAGATGGGACCTGTACAGGCCGGACTGGTTGCACCTGATCGGAGCCGGGACTGGGTTACTTGCAGAACGTTTTGCTAGTGCTGTCGGGGAGGGTTGAAACTAGTTTTGCAGGGGGATGGGGACCTGAGTGTAGAATCAGTAGGGACAAAACCTGAAACGAAAATAGAAGGCAGAAAATTAATGGATGAGTCCAGGAGACAGCGGAAAAGAGGGTTAGAATTCATTTTTAAAAGAGGTTGGCAGTGCTCAAGGGTATCTATTTCAATGCAAGGAGTATAGCAAATAAAGTAGATGAGCTGAGGGCACAGATAGACAGGTAGCAGTATGATATCATAGCTATTACAGAAACATGGCTTAAGGAGGGACAGGAATGGCAGCTCAACGTTCCTGGTTACAGGGTTTTCAGACACGATAGGGAGGGGGATAAGAAAGGAGGGGAAGTGGCAATTTCGGTCATGGAATCTATTGCAGCTGTGAGGAGGGATGATATGTTGGAAGGTTCATCAAATGAGACCATATGGATTGAGCTAAGGAACCAGAAAGGGACAATCACACTGTTGGGAATGTAATCCCGACAGCCAAATAGTTAGAGGGAGATAGAAGATCGGATATGTAGGCAAGACTCTATGAAGTGCAAGAACCATCGGGCAGTAATAGTAGGGGATTTTCATTACCCCAATATTAACTGGGATAATTTTAGTATGAAAAGAATTGAGGGAGCAGAAATCTTGAGGTGCATTCAGGAGAACGTTTTTGACCAGGATGTAACAAGTCCAACAAGAGAGGGTGCGGTTTTAGACATTGTTTTAGGAAATGAAGATGGACAGGTAGAGGAGTGACAGTGGGGGAGAATTTTGGTGGGAGTGATCATAATTCTGTTAGTTTTAACTGAATTATGGGACAGGACAAGAGATATATCAGCAGTTAGAGTTCTCAATGGGGAAAGTTGTACCCCAGTCTGTTCAACTGAGGAAACAGCTGTTTGAAGGTAATTCAGTCTCAGAGCAGTGGGAGGCATTGAAAGGGGAGATTCCAGAGGTTCAGGATAAACATGTTCCCACAAAGAAAAAGGGTGAGGCGGCCAAATCTCGAGTCCCATGGATGTCAAGGAGCCGACAGGGTAGGATAACGCAGAAAAGCAAAGCTTATTTCCGACACTGAGAACTCAATACTGCAGAAAGCCGAGAGGAGTATAGAAAGTGGAGGCGTCAAATCAAAAAGGAAATTAGGAAAGGAAAGTGAGGGCATGAAAGAATATTGGCAAGCAAAATCAAGGTGAACCCAAAGATGTTTTCTCAATACATTAAGAGTAAGAGGATAACTAAGGGGAGAGTAGGCCCCACAATAGATCAGAAAGGTAACCTTTGTATAAGGGTGGAAGATATTGGACTGGTTCTTATTGAGCACTTAGCGTATGTCTTCAGAAAAGAGGGGGGATTTAGATATTGCCGTTAAGGAGGAAAAGTGTGAATTATTGGATATAATAAACATAGGGAGAGAGGAAGTATTAGTTTAGTTTAGAGATACAGCACTGAAACAGGCCCTTCGGCCCACCGAGTCTGTGCCGACCATCAACCACCCATTTATACTAATCCTACACTAATCCCATATTCCTACCACATCCCCACCTGTCCCTATATTTCCCTACCACCTACCTATACTAGGGGCAATTTATAATAGCCAATTTACCGATCAACCTGCAAGTCTTTGGCATGTGGGAGGAAACCGGAGCACCCGGAGGAAACCCACGCAGACACAGGGAGAACTTGCAAACTCCACACAGGCAGTACCCAGAATTGAACCCGGGTCGCTGGAGCTGTGAGGCTGCAGTGCTAACCACTGTGCCACTGTGCCGCCCTATACTGGGAAAGTTTATAATGGACTGGGCAGTATCACCCTGTTGAACCCCGTGATGTAAGTGAAATGTTTGATGCCCCAGAAAGTGGTTAACAAATGTCCTTCACAAACAGAGACCATCATTTTGCAGTCCTCACTGGAAAGAGGTGTAGTGCCAGAGGATTGGTGAACTGTTAACATTGTACCTCTTTAAAAATGGAGCAACGGATAGACCAAATAATTGCAGACCAGTCAGTGTAATCTCAGTAGTGGGTAAAGTATTGGAATCTATTCTGTGAGACAGGATAAACTGTCAATTAGAAAGGCTCAGGTCAATCAAGGACAGTCAGCATGGATTTGATCAGGGAAGATATTGTTTGACCAACTTGATTGAATTTTTCGACAAAGTAGTAAGGATGATAGATGAGGGTAGTGCTGATGATATGGTCTACATGGATTTTGGCAAGGCTTCTGACAAGGTCCCATGTGGCATACTAGTTAAAAAAATAAAATCCCATGGAATCCAGGGAAATTCAGCAAGCTGGATACAAAATTGGCTCAGTGACAGGAAACAAAGGCTGTTTGTTGACGGGTGATTTACTGACTTGAGGCCTGTTTCCAGTGGCGTTCTACAGGGCTCAGTACTGGGTCCCCAGCTTTTCGTGGTGTATATTAACGATTTGAACGTAAATGTAGGGGGCATGATCAAGATGTGTGCAGATGGTACACAGATTGGCCGTGCGGTAGATAGCGAGGAGGATAGCTGTAGGCTGCTCGAAAATATTGATGGCAGAAAAGTGTCAAATGGAATTCAACCTGGTTAAGTATGAGACGATGTAATTGAGGAGGTCAGACAAGGCAAAGGGATAGACGATCAATCGGAAAATACTGAGAAGTGTAGAGCAAGTGAGGGACCTTGGAGTCAATGTCCACTGATCCCTGCAGGTAGCAGGTCAGGTCGATAGGTGGTTAAGAAGGCATATGGAATCCTTTCCCTTATTAGCTGAGGTATAGAATACAGGAGCAGGGAGGTTAAACTAGAACTGTATAAATCATTGGTTAGGCTACAACATGAGTACTGTGTGTAGTTCTGGTCACCTCATTACACAAAGGATGTAATTGCACGAGAGAGGCTACTGAGGAGATTTACAAGGACTGGAAAAATGCAGCTCTGAAGAAAGATGAGATAGGCTGGGGCTATTCTACTTGGAACAGTGAAGGCTGAAGGGAGATCCGATTGAAATGGACATAATTTTGTGGGGCCTGGATAGAGTGGAGGTGAAGAGTCTATTCACCTGAGCAGAGAGCTCAGTGACTAGGGGGCAGTGACTTAAAGTGCTTGGGAGAAGGATTAGCGGGGAGTTGAGGAGAAACTTGTTCACCCAAAAATACAAAATGGGCCCAGTGGCAGGAAACAAAGGGTAATTGTTATAATAAAAGCAAAATACTGCAGATGCTGGAAATCTGATGTAAGAACAAGAAATGCTGGAAATACTCAGCAGGTCTGGCAGCATCTGTGGAGAGAGAAGCAGAGACTGTAATTAATGTCAGTCTCCATGGACACATCACAGCCCAGGGCCTGAGACATACATATATACACACACACAGACACACACACACACACACACACACACACGGCAGTCCAGGACCTGAGATGTATAAATATATACACACACACACACCACAGACCAGGCCCTGAGACATATAGATACAAACACACACACACAGAAACACACAAACATACACCACAGCCCAGACCGTGAGACTTATATATATGCACACACACAGACCACACAAAGCCAGACACTGAGAGCATATATATGCACACACACACACACAAAGCCCAGACCCTGAGGCTGATATATATGCACACACACACACACACACACACACCACAGTCCAGACCCTGAGACTGATATATATGCACACACACACACACACACACACACACACACACACACCACAGTCCAGACCCTGAGACTGATATATATGCACACACACACACACACACACCACAGTCCAGACCCTGAGACTTATATATATGCACACACACACACACACACACACACCACAGTCCAGACCCTGAGACTTATATGTATGCACACACACACACACACCACAGTCCAGACCCTGAGACTGATAATGTGCACACACACACACACACACACACACACACACACACACAAACACCACAGCCAAGACCCTGAGACTTATATATATGCACACACACACACACACACACCACAGTCCAGACCCTGAGACTTAAATATATACACACACACACCACAGTCCAGCCCCTGAGACTTAAATATATACATACACACACCACAGTCCATGCCCTGAGACTTATATACACACACACACACACACACACCACAGTCCAGGCCCTGAGACTTATATATATACACACACACTCACCACAGTCCAGGCCCTGAGACTTATATGTATACATACACACACACCACAGTCCAGGCCCTGAGACTTATATATATACACACACACTCACCACAGTCCAGGCCCTGAGACTTATATATATACATACACACACACCACAGTCCTGGCCCTGAGACTTATATATATACACACACACTCACCACAGTCCAGGCCCTGAGACTTATATATATACATACACACACACCACAGTCCAGGCCCTGAGACTTATATATATACACACACACTCACCACAGTCCAGGCCCTGAGACTTATATATATACATACACACACCACAGTCCATGCCCTGAGACTTATATACACACACACACACACACCACTGTCCAGGCCCTGAGACTTATATATATACACACACACTCACCACAGTCCAGGCCCTGAGACTTATATATATACATACACACACACCACAGTCCATGCCCTGAGACTTATATATATACACACACATACACCACAGTCCAGGCCCAAGAGACTTATATACATGCACACACATAAATACACACACACACACAGAGAAAACCTAGACCCTGACACTGAAATATATGCACGCACACACACACACACACACACACACACACACACACACACACACACACACACACACACACACACACACACACACACACACACACACACCACAGCCCAGGCCCTGAGAATTATATATATGCACACACACAAACACCACACAGTCCAGACCATGAGATATATATATATATATATACATATCACACACACACACCACAGTCCAGGGCCTCACAATTATATATATGCACACACACACACACACACACACCCACACACACACACACACAAAGTCCAGACCCTGAGAGTATATATATGCACACACACACACACACACACACACACACACACACACACACACACACACACACACCACAGTCCAGACCCTGAGACTTATATATACGCACACACACACACACACACACACACACACACACACACACACACACACACACACACACACACACACACACACACACACACACACACCACAGCCCAGACACTGAGACTTATATATATGCACACACACCACAGTCCAGACCCTGAGACTGATATCAATGCACACACACACACACACACACACACACACTCACACACACACACACACACCACAGCCCAGACTCTGAGACTTATATATATGCACACAAACACACACACCACAGTCCAGACCCTGAGACTGATATATATGCACACACACACACACACAGACACCACAGCCCAGACACTGGGACCTACATGTATGCACACACACACACACCACAGTCCCGAACCTGAGACTGATATATATGCAAACACACACACACACACACAAACACCACAGCCCAGACCCTGAGACCTATATATATGCACACACACACACACACACACCACAGTCCAGGCCCTGAGACTTATATATATACACACACACACACCACAGTCCAGGCCCTGAGACTTATATATATACATACACACACACCACAGTCCATGCCCTGAGACTTATATATATACACACACATACACCACAGTCCAGGCCCTGAGACTCATATATATATACACACACACACCACAGTCCAGGCACTGAGGCTTATATATATATATTTATATACACACACCACAGTCCAAGTCCTGATACTTATATATATACACAGACACTCACCACAGTCCAGACCCTGAGACATATTTCTAGACAGACACACACACCAAAGCCCAGACCCTGAGACATACACATATATACACACACATACACCACAGCCCAGACACTGACACTTATATATCTGCACACACACACACACCACAGTCCAGACACTGAGACTTCGATATATATATACACACCCACCACACTCCAGGCCTCGAGACTTATATATATATACACACACACCACAGTCCATGCCCTGAGACTTATATATATACACACACAAACACCACAGTGCAGACCCTGAGACTTATATACATGCACACACATAAATACACACACACACACACACAAAGCCTAGACCCTGACACTTATATATATGCGCACACACACACACACACACACACACACACACACACCACAGCCCAGGCCCTGAGAATTATATATATGCACACACACTCACACACACACACACACACACACTCTCCAATGCCCAGGCCCTGAGAATTATATATATGCACACACACACACACCATAGAGTCCAGACCATGAGACATATATATATATATATATATATATATATATATATATCACACACACACACCACAGTCCAGGGCCTCACACTTATATATATGCACACACACACACACACAGACACACACACCATGTCCAGACCCTGAGAGTATATATATATATACACACACACACACGCACACACCACAGCCCAGACACTGAGACTTATATATATGCACACACACACACACACACCCAAACACAGACACCACAGCCCAGACACTGGGACTTATATATATGCACACACACACACCACAGCCCAGACACTGACACTTATATATATGCACACACAAACACACACACACCACAGCCCAGACACTGAGACTTATATATATACACACACACACACACACACACACACACACACACACACACACACACACACACACACACACACACACACACACACCACAGCCCAGACACTGAGACTTATATATATGCACACACACACACCAGAGCCCAGACACTGAGACTAATATATATGCACACACACACACACACACACACCACGGCCCAGACACTGAGACTTATATATGTGCACACACACACACACCACAGCCCAGAAAATGAGACTTATATATATGCACACACACACACACACACCACAGCCCAGCCACTGAGACTTATATATATGCACACACACACACTCTCACCACAGCCCAGACACTGAGACTTATATATGTGCACACACACACACACTACAGCCCAGAAAATGAGGCTTATATATATGCACACACAAACACACTCACACCACAGCCCAGACACTGAGACTTATATATATACACACACACACACACACACACCACAGCCCAGACACTGAGACTTATATATATGCACACACACATACACACACACACACACACACACCACAGCCCAGACACTGGGACTTATATATATGCACACACACACACACCACAGTCCAGACCCTGAGACTGATATATATGCACATACACACAGACACACACACACACACAGACACACCACAGACCAGACACTGAGACTTATATATATGCACACACACACACACACACACACACACCACAGCACAGACAGTGAGACTTATATATGTGCACACACACACACCACAGCCCAGACACTGAGACCTCTATATGTACACACACACACACCACAGCCCAGACACTGACACTTATATATATGCACACACACACACACACACCACAGCCCAGACACTGAGACTTATATATGTGCACACACACACACACACACACACACACACCACAGCCCAGAAAATGAGACTTATATATATGCACACACAAACACACACACACCACAGCCCAGACACTGAGACTTATATATATACACACACACACACACACACACACACACACACACACACACACACACACACACACACACACACACACACACACACCACAGCCCAGACACTGAGACTTATATATATGCACACACACACACCACAGCC
>NW_027142115.1:1595000-1597500 GCF_036365525.1 Heterodontus francisci
TTCTTTTCAAGATGATTATAAATCCTGTCTCTTATAACCTTTTCCAACATTTTACCCACAACCGAAGTAAGGCTCACAGGTCTATAATTACCAGGGCTGTCTCTACTCCCCTTCTTGAACAAGGGGACAACATTTGCAATCCTCCAGTCTTCCGGCACTAGTCCTGTCGACAATGACGACATAAAGATCAAGGACAAAGGCTCTGCAATCTCCTCCCTAGCTTCCCAGAGAATCCGAGGATAAATCCCATCTGGCCCAGGGGACTTATCTATTTTCACACTTTCCAAAATTGCTAACACCTCCTCCTTGTGAACCTCAATCCCATCTAGCCTCGTAGCCTGAATCTCAGTATTCTCAACAACATTTTCTTTCTCTACTGTAAATACTGACGCAAAATATTCATTTAACACTTCCCCTATCTCCTCTGATTCCACACACAACTTCCCACTACTATCCTTGATTGGCCCTAATCTAACTCTAGTCATTCTTTTATTCCTGATATACCTATAGACAGCCTTAGGGTTTTCCCTGATCCGATCCACCAATGACTTCTCGTGTCCTCTCCTTGCTCTTCTTAGCCCTCCCTTTAGATCCTTCCTGGCTAGCTTGTAGCTCTCAAGCGCCCTAACAGAGCCTTCACGTCTCATCCTAACATAAGCCTTCTTCTTCCTCTTGACAAGCGCTTCAACTTCTTTAGTAAACCACGGCTCCCTCGCACGACAACTTCCTCCCTGCCTCACAGGTACATACTTATCAAGGACACGCAGTAGCTGCTCCTTGAATAAGCTCCACATTTCGATTGTTCCCATCCCCTGCAGTTTCCTTCCCCATCCTACGCATCCTAAATCTTGCCTAATCGCATCATAATTTCCTTTCCCCCAGTTATAATTCTTGCCCTGCGGTATATACCTGTCCCTGCCCATCGCTAAGGTAAACCTAACCGAATTGTGATCACTGTCACCAAAGTGCTCACCTACATCTAAATCTAACACCTGGCCGGGTTCATTTCCCAGTACCAAATCCAATGTGGCATCGCCCCTGGTTGGTCTGTCTACATACTGTGTCAGAAATCCCTCCTGCACACACTGGACAAAAACTGACCCATCTAAAGTACTCGAACTATAGTATTTCCAGTCGATATTTGGAAAGTTAAAGTCCCCCATAACAACTACCCTGTTACTCTCGCCCCTGTCGAGAATCATCTTCGCTATCCTTTCCTCTACATCTCTGGAACTATTCGGAGGTCTATAAAAGACTCCCAACAGGGTAACCTCACCTCTCCTGTTTCTAACCTCAGCCCATACTACCTCAGTAGACGAGTCCTCAAACGTCCTTTCTGTCGCTGTAATACTCTCCTTGATTAACAATGCCACCCCCCCCCCCCCTCTTTTACCATCTTCTCTGTTCTTACTGAAACATCTAAATCCCGGAATCTGCAACATCCATTCCTGCCCCTGCTCTACCCATGTCTCCGAAATGGCCACTACATCGAGATCCCAGGTACCAACCCATGCTGCAAGCTCACCCACCTTATTCCGGATGCTCCTGGCGTTGAAATAGACACACTTTAAACCAGGTTCTTTCTTGCCAGTGCCCTCTTGCGTCCTTGTAACTATATCCCTGACCTCACTACTCTCAACATCCTGTACACTGGCACTACAATTTGGGTTCCCATTCCCCTGCTGAATTAGTTTAAACCCCCCCCGAAGAGCACTAGCAAACCTCCCCCCCAGGATATTGGTACCCTTCTGGTTCAGGTGAAGACCATCCTGTTTGTAGAGGTCCCACCTACCCCAGAAAGAGCCCCAATTATCCAGGAAACCAAATCCCTCCCTCCTGCACCATCCCTGCAGCCACGTGTTCAACTCCTCTCTCTCCCTATTCCTCGCTTCGCTATCACGTGGCACGGGCAACAACCCAGAGATAACAACTCTGTTTGTTCTCGCTCTAAGCTTCCACCCTAGCTCCCTGAATTTCTGTCTTAAATCCCCATCTCTCTTCCTACCTATGTCGTTGGTGCCTATGTGGACCACGACTTGGGGCTGCTCCCCCTCCCCCTTAAGGATCCCAAAAACACGATCGGAGACATCACGAACCCTGGCACCTGGGAGGCAACATACCAACCGTGAGTCTCTCTCGTTCCCACAGAACCTCCTATCTGTTCCCCTAACTATGGAGTCCCCAATGACTAATGTTCTGCTCCTCTTCCCCCTTTCCTTCTGAGCAACAGGGACAGACTCTGTGCCAGATATCTGTACCCCATTGCTTACCCCTGGTAAGTCGTCCCCCGCAACAGTATCCAAAACGGTATACCTGTTGTTGAGGGAAACAGCCACAGGGGATCACTGCACTGCCTGCTGGTTCCCTCTCATTCCCCTGACGGTAACCCATCTACCTACTTCTTTTACCTGAGGTGTGACTACCTCCCCATAACTCCTCTCAATAACCTCCTCCGCCTCCCGAATGATCCGAAGTTCATCCAGCTCCAGCTCCAGTTCCC
>NW_027142115.1:1602500-1605000 GCF_036365525.1 Heterodontus francisci
CTCTTATAACCTTTTCCAACATTTTACCCACAACCGAAGTAAGGCTCACAGGTCTATAATTACCAGGGCTGTCTCTACTCCCCTTCTTGAACAAGGGGACAACATTTGCAATCCTCCAGTCTTCCGGCACTAGTCCTGTCGACAATGACGACATAAAGATCAAGGACAAAGGCTCTGCAATCTCCTCCCTAGCTTCCCAGAGAATCCGAGGATAAATCCCATCTGGCCCAGGGGACTTATCTATTTTCACACTTTCCAAAATTGCTAACACCTCCTCCTTGTGAACCTCAATCCCATCTAGCCTCGTAGCCTGAATCTCAGTATTCTCAACAACATTTTCTTTCTCTACTGTAAATACTGACGCAAAATATTCATTTAACACTTCCCCTATCTCCTCTGATTCCACACACAACTTCCCACTACTATCCTTGATTGGCCCTAATCTAACTCTAGTCATTCTTTTATTCCTGATATACCTATAGACAGCCTTAGGGTTTTCCCTGATCCGATCCACCAATGACTTCTCGTGTCCTCTCCTTGCTCTTCTTAGCCCTCCCTTTAGATCCTTCCTGGCTAGCTTGTAGCTCTCAAGCGCCCTAACAGAGCCTTCACGTCTCATCCTAACATAAGCCTTCTTCTTCCTCTTGACAAGCGCTTCAACTTCTTTAGTAAACCACGGCTCCCTCGCACGACAACTTCCTCCCTGCCTCACAGGTACATACTTATCAAGGACACGCAGTAGCTGCTCCTTGAATAAGCTCCACATTTCGATTGTTCCCATCCCCTGCAGTTTCCTTCCCCATCCTACGCATCCTAAATCTTGCCTAATCGCATCATAATTTCCTTTCCCCCAGTTATAATTCTTGCCCTGCGGTATATACCTGTCCCTGCCCATCGCTAAGGTAAACCTAACCGAATTGTGATCACTGTCACCAAAGTGCTCACCTACATCTAAATCTAACACCTGGCCGGGTTCATTTCCCAGTACCAAATCCAATGTGGCATCGCCCCTGGTTGGTCTGTCTACATACTGTGTCAGAAATCCCTCCTGCACACACTGGACAAAAACTGACCCATCTAAAGTACTCGAACTATAGTATTTCCAGTCGATATTTGGAAAGTTAAAGTCCCCCATAACAACTACCCTGTTACTCTCGCCCCTGTCGAGAATCATCTTCGCTATCCTTTCCTCTACATCTCTGGAACTATTCGGAGGTCTATAAAAGACTCCCAACAGGGTAACCTCACCTCTCCTGTTTCTAACCTCAGCCCATACTACCTCAGTAGACGAGTCCTCAAACGTCCTTTCTGTCGCTGTAATACTCTCCTTGATTAACAATGCCACACCCCCCCCCCCCCCTCTTTTACCATCTTCTCTGTTCTTACTGAAACATCTAAATCCCGGAATCTGCAACATCCATTCCTGCCCCTGCTCTACCCATGTCTCCGAAATGGCCACTACATCGAGATCCCAGGTACCAACCCATGCTGCAAGCTCACCCACCTTATTCCGGATGCTCCTGGCGTTGAAATAGACACACTTTAAACCAGGTTCTTTCTTGCCAGTGCCCTCTTGCGTCCTTGTAACCATATCCCTGACCTCACTACTCTCAACATCCTGTACACTGGCACTACAATTTGGGTTCCCATTCCCCTGCTGAATTAGTTTAAACCCCCCCCGAAGAGCACTAGCAAACCTCCCCCCCAGGATATTGGTACCCTTCTGGTTCAGGTGAAGACCATCCTGTTTGTAGAGGTCCCACCTACCCCAGAAAGAGCCCCAATTATCCAGGAAACCAAAACCCTCCCTCCTACACCATCCCTGCAGCCACGTGTTCAACTCCTCTCTCTCCCTATTCCTCTCTTCGCTATCACGTGGCACGGGCAACAACCCAGAGATAACAACTCTGTTTGTTCTCGCTCTAAGCTTCCACCCTAGCTCCCTAAATTTCTGTCTTAAATCCCCATCTCTCTTCCTACCTATGTCGTTGGTGCCTATGTGGACCACGACTTGGGGCTGCTCCCCCTCCCCCTTAAGGATCCCAAAAACACGATCGGAGACATCACGAACCCTGGCACCTGGGAGGCAACATACCAACCGTGAGTCTCTCTCGTTCCCACAGAACCTCCTATCTGTTCCCCTAACTATGGAGTCCCCAATGACTAATGTTCTGCTCCTCTTCCCCCTTTCCTTCTGAGCAACAGGGACAGACTCTGTGCCAGATATCTGTACCCCATTGCTTACCCCTGGTAAGTCGTCCCCCGCAACAGTATCCAAAACGGTATACCTGTTGTTGAGGGAAACAGCCACAGGGGATCACTGCACTGCCTGCTGGTTCCCTCTCATTCCCCTGACGGTAACCCATCTACCTACTTCTTTTACCTGAGGTGTGACTACCTCCCCATAACTCCTCTCAATAACCTCCTCCACCTCCCGAATGATCCGAAGTTCATCCAGCTCCAGCTCCAGTTCCCTAACGCGGTTATATATGCACACACA
>NW_027142115.1:1610000-1615000 GCF_036365525.1 Heterodontus francisci
CACACACACACACACAACACAGCCCTGACACTGTGAATTATCTACATGCACACACACACACCACAGCCTAGACAGTGAGAATTATATATGTACACACACACACACACACATCACAGCCCAGACACTGAGACTTATATATATGCTCACACACACACACACACACTCACACCCCACAGCCCAGACACTGAGACTTATATATATGCACACACACACACACTCACACCACAGCCCAGACACTGAGACATATATATGTGCACACACACACACACCACAGCCCAGCCAATGAGACTTACATATATGCACACACACAGACACTCACACCACAGCCCAGACACTGAGACTTATATATAGGCACACACACACACACCACAGCCCTGACTCTGAGACTTATATATGTGCACACACACACACACACACACACCACAGCCCAGACACTGAGACTTATATATATGCACACACACACACCACAGCACAGACACTGAGACTTATATATATGCACACACACACACCGCAGACCAGACACTGAGCCTTATATATATACACACACACACACACACACACCACAGCCCAGACACTGAGACTTATATATATGCACACACACACACACACCACAGCCCAGACACTGAGACTTATATATAGGCACACACACACACACCACAGCCCTGACTCTGAGACTTTTATATGTGCACACACACACACCACAGCCCAGACACTGAGACTTATATATATGCACACACACACACCACAGCACAGACACTGAGACTTATATATATGCACAGACACACACCACAGCCCAGACACTGAGCCTTATATATATGCACACACACACACACACACCACAGCCCAGACACTGAGACTTATATATATGCACACACAAACACACACCACAGCCCAGACACTGAGACTTATATATATGCACACACACACACACACGCACACACACCACAGCCCAGACACTGAGACTGATATATATGCACACACACACACACACAAACATAGCACAGCACAGACGCTGAGACTTATATATATGCACACACACACACCACAGCACAGACACTGAGACTTATATATATGCACACACACACACACACACACACACACACAAACACACACACACACCACAGCCCAGACACTGAGACTTATATATATGCACACACACACACACACACACACACCGCAGCCCAGACACTGAGACTTATATATATGCACACACACACACACACACACACACAAACACACACACACACCACAGCCCAGACACTGAGACTTATATATATGCACAGACACCACAGCCCAGACACTGAGACTTATATAAATGCACACACACACACACACACACACAAACACACACACACACCACAGTCCAGATACTGAGACTTATATATATGCACACACACACACACACACACACACCACAGCCCAGAAACTGAGACTTATATATATGCACGCACACACACACACAAACACACACACACACCACAGCCCAGACACTGAGACTTATATATATGCACACAGACACACAGACACACACACACCACAGCCCAGACACTGAGACTTATATATATGCACACACACACACACACACGCGCACACACACCACAGCCCAGACACTGAGACTGATATATATGCACACACACACACACACAAACACAGCACAGCACAGACGCTGAGACGTATATATATGCACACACACACACCACAGCACAGACACTGAGTCTTATATATATGCACACACACACACACGCACACACAAACACACACACACACCACAGCCCAGACACTGAGACTTATATATATGCACACACACACACACCACAGCACAGACACTGAGACTTATATATATGCACACACACACACCACAGCCCAGACACTGAGACTTATATATATGCACACACACACACACAGCACAGCCCAGACACTGAGACTTATATATATGCACACACACACACCACAGCACAGACACTGAGACTTATATATATGCACACACACACACACACACACAAACACACCACAGGCCAGACACTGAGACTTTTATATGTGCACACACACACACCACAGCCCAGACACTGAGAGTTATATATTTGCACACACACACACACACACACACACACACACACACACACACACACACACACACACACACACACACACACACACACACACACACACACACACACACACACACACACCACAGCCCAGACACTGAGACTTTTATATGTGCACACAAACACACATCACAGCCCAGACACTGAGACTTATATATGTGCACACACACACACCATAGCCCAGACACTGAGACTTATATATATGCACACACACACACATCACAGCCCAGACACTGAGACTTATATATATGCTCACACACACACACACACACTCACACCCCACAGCCCAGACACTGAGACTTATATATATGCACACACACACACACTCACACCACAGCCCAGACACTGAGACATATATATGTGCACACACACACACACCACAGCCCAGCCAATGAGACTTACATATATGCACACACACAGACACTCACACCACAGCCCAGACACTGAGACTTATATATAGGCACACACACACACACCACAGCCCTGACTCTGAGACTTATATATGTGCACACACACACACACACACACACCACAGCCCAGACACTGAGACTTATATATATGCACACACACACACCACAGCACAGACACTGAGACTTATATATATGCACACACACACACCGCAGACCAGACACTGAGCCTTATATATATACACACACACACACACACACACCACAGCCCAGACACTGAGACTTATATATATGCACACACACACACACACCACAGCCCAGACACTGAGACTTATATATAGGCACACACACACACACCACAGCCCTGACTCTGAGACTTTTATATGTGCACACACACACACCACAGCCCAGACACTGAGACTTATATATATGCACACACACACACCACAGCACAGACACTGAGACTTATATATATGCACAGACACACACCACAGCCCAGACACTGAGCCTTATATATATGCACACACACACACACACACCACAGCCCAGACACTGAGACTTATATATATGCACACACAAACACACACCACAGCCCAGACACTGAGACTTATATATATGCACACACACACACACACGCACACACACCAAAGCCCAGACACTGAGACTGATATATATGCACACACACACACACACAAACATAGCACAGCACAGACGCTGAGACTTATATATATGCACACACACACACCACAGCACAGACACTGAGACTTATATATATGCACACACACACACACACACACACACACACACACAAACACACACACACACCACAGCCCAGACACTGAGACTTATATATATGCACACACACACACACACACACACACCGCAGCCCAGACACTGAGACTTATATATATGCACACACACACACACACACACACACAAACACACACACACACCACAGCCCAGACACTGAGACTTATATATATGCACAGACACCACAGCCCAGACACTGAGACTTATATATATGCACACACACACACACACACACACACAAACACACACACACACCACAGTCCAGATACTGAGACTTATATATATGCACACACACACACACACACACACACACCACAGCCCAGAAACTGAGACTTATATATATGCACGCACACACACACACAAACACACACACACACCACAGCCCAGACACTGAGACTTATATATATGCACACAGACACACAGACACACACACACCACAGCCCAGACACTGAGACTTATATATATGCACACACACACACACACACGCGCACACACACCACAGCCCAGACACTGAGACTGATATATATGCACACACACACACACACAAACACAGCACAGCACAGACGCTGAGACTTATATATATGCACACACACACACCACAGCACAGACACTGAGTCTTATATATATGCACACACACACACACGCACACACAAACACACACACACACCACAGCCCAGACACTGAGACTTATATATATGCACACACACACACACCACAGCACAGACACTGAGACTTATATATATGCACACACACACACCACAGCCCAGACACTGAGACTTATATATATGCACACACACACACACACAGCACAGCCCAGACACTGAGACTTATATATATGCACACACACACACCACAGCACAGACACTGAGACTTATATATATGCACACACACACACACACACACAAACACACCACAGGCCAGACACTGAGACTTTTATATGTGCACACACACACACCACAGCCCAGACACTGAGAGTTATATATTTGCACACACACACACACACACACACACACACACACACACACACACACACACACACACACACACACACACCACAGCCCAGACACTGAGACCTATATATATGCACACACAAACACACCACAGCCCAGACACTGAGACTTTTATATGTGCACACACACACACATCACAGCCCAGACACTGAGACTTATATATATGCACACACACACACACACACACACACACACACACACACACACACACACACACACACACACACACCACAGCCCAGACACTGAGACTTTTACATATGCACACACACACACACAGACACACACACCTCAGCCCAGACCCTGAGACTTATATATATGCACACACACACCACAGCCCATACCCTGAGACTTATATATCTGCACACACACACACACACACACACACACACACACACACACACACACACACACACACACACACACACACACACACACCACAGCCCAGACACTGTGAATTATCTACATGCACACACACTCACACCACAGCCCAGACAGTGAGAATTATATATGTACACACACATCACAGCCCAGACACTGAGACTTATATATTTGCACACACACACACACACACACACACACACACACACACACACACACACACACACACACACACACACACACACACACACACACACACACACACACCACAGCCCAGACACTGAGACTTT
>NW_027142115.1:1617500-1620000 GCF_036365525.1 Heterodontus francisci
CGCACACACACACACACACACACACACACACACACACACACACACACACACACACACACACACACACACACACACACACACACACACACACACACACACACCACAGCCCAGACACTGAGACCTATATATATGCACACACACACACATCACAGCCCAGACACTGAGACTTATATATATGCACACACACACACACACACACACACACACACACACACCACAGCCCAGACACTGAGACTTTTACATATGCACACACACACACACACACACACACACCTCAGCCCAGACCCTGAGACTTATATATATGCACACACACACACCACAGCCCATACCCTGAGACTTATATATCTGCACACACACACACACACACACACACACACACACACACACACCACAGCCCAGACACTGTGAATTATCTACATGCACACACACTCACACCACAGCCCAGACAGTGAGAATTATATATGTACACACACATCACAGCCCAGACACTGAGACTTATATATTTGCACACACACACACACACACACACACACACACACACACACACACACACACACACACACACACACACACACACACACACACACACACACCACAGCCCAGACACTGAGACTTTTATATGTGCACACACACACACATCACAGCCCAGACACTGAGACTTATATATTTGTACACAAACACACACCAGAGCCCAGAATCTGAGACTTATATATGTGCACACACACACACCACAGCCCAGACACTGATACTTATATATGTGCACACACACACACCATAGCCCAGACACTGAGACTTATATATATGCACACACACACACATCACAGCCCAGACACTGAGACTTATATATATGCTCTCACACACACTCACACCCCACAGCCCAGACACTGAGACTTATATATATGCACACACACACACACACACTCACACCACAGCCCAGACACTGAGACATATATATATATGCACACACACACACACACACACACACACACCACAGCCCAGACACTGAGACTTATATATATGCACACTCACACGCACACACACACCACAGCCCAGACACTGAGACTGATATATATGCACACACACACACACAAACACAGCACAGCACAGACACTGAGACTTATATATATGCACACACACACACCACAGCCCAGACACTGAGCCTTATATATATGCACACACACACACACACAAAAACACACACACACCACAGCCTAGACACTGAGACTTATATATATGCACACACACACATCACAGCCCAGACACTGAGACTTATATATATGCTCACACACACACACACACACACTCACACCCCACAGCCCAGACACTGAGACTTATATATATGCACACACACACACACTCACACCACAGCCCAGACACTGAGACATATATATGTGCACACACACACACAGCACAGCCCAGCCAATGAGACTTACATATATGCACACACACAGACACTCACACCACAGCCCAGACACTGAGACTTATATATAGGCACACACACGCACACCACAGCCCTGACTCTGAGACTTATATATGTGCACACACACACACACACACACACCACAGCCCAGACACTGAGACTTATATATATGCACACACACACACACACACACACACACACCACAGCACAGACACTGAGACTTATATATATGCACACACACACACCACAGCCCAGACACTGAGCCTTATATACATGCACACACACACACAGACACCTCAGCCCAGACACTGAGACTTATATATATGCACACACACACACACACACACACACACCACAGCCCAGACACTTAGACTTATATATATGCACACGCACACACACACCACAGCCCAGACACTGAGAATGATATATAATGCACACACACACACACAAACACAGCACAGCACAGACACTGAGACTTATATATATGCACACACACACACCACAGCCCAGACACTGAGCCTTATATATATGCACACACACACACACACACAAACACACACACACACCACAGGCCAGACACTGAGACTTATATATATGCACACACACACACCACAGCACAGACACTGAGACTTATATATATGCACACACACACACCACAGCCCAGACACTGAGACTTATATATATGCACACACACACAGACACACACACACACACACACACACACACACACACACACACACACACACACCACAGCACAGACACTGAGACTTATATATATGCACACACAAACATACCACAGCCCAGACACTGAGACTTTTATATGTGCACACACACACACCACAGCCCAGACACTGAGACTTATATATTTGCACACACACACACACACACACACACACACACACACACACACACACACACACACACACACACACACACACACACACACACACACCACAGCCCAGACACTTAGACTTATATATATGCACACGCACACACACACCACAGCCCAGACACTGAGAATGATATATATGCACACACACACACACAAACACAGCACAGCACAGACACTGAGACTTATAT
>NW_027142115.1:1625000-1627500 GCF_036365525.1 Heterodontus francisci
CACATATCACAGCCCAGACACCGAGACTTATATATATGCACACATGCACACACACAAACACACACACACAAACACACACCACAGCACGGACACTGAGACACATATATATACACGCACACACACCGCAGCCCAGACACTGAGACTTATATATAAGCACACACACAAACACACACACACACACACACACACACAAACACACACCACAGGCCAGACACTGAGACCTATATATATGCACACACAAACACACCACAGCCCAGACACTGTGACTTATATATTTGCGCACACACACACACACACACACACACACACACACACACACACACACACACACACTCACACACACACACACACACACACCACAGCCCAGACACTGAGACTTTTATATGTGCACACACACACACATCACAGCCCAGACACTGAGACTTATATATTTGTACACAAACACACACCAGAGCCCAGACTCTGAGACTTATATATGTGCACACACACACACCACAGCCCAGACACTGATACTTATATATGTGCACACACACACCATAGCCCAGACACTGAGACATATATATATGCTCACACACACACACACACACACACACACTCACACACCACAGCCCAGACACTGAGACTTATATATATGCACACACACACACACTCACACCACAGCCCAGACACTGAGACATGTATATGTGCACACACACACACACCACAGCCCAGACACTGAGACTTATATTTATGCACACACAAACACACTCACACCACAGCCCAGACACTGAGACATATATATGTGCACACACACACACACCACAGCCCAGACACTGAGAATTATATATAGGCACACACACACACACCACAGCCCTGACTCTGAGACTTATATATGTGCACACACACACACACACACACCACAGCCCAGACACTGAGACTAATATATATGCACACACACACACACCACAGCACAGACACTGAGACTTATATATATGCACACACACACACCACAGCCCAGACACTGAGCCTTATATATATGCACACACACACACACACACACACACACCACAGCCCAGACACTGAGACTTATATATATGCACACACACACACACACACACACACACACACACCACAGCCCAGACACTGAGTCTTATATATATGCACACACACACGCACACACACACCACAGTCCAGACACTGAGACTGATATATATGCACACACACACACACAAACACAGCACAGCACAGACGCTGAGACTTATATATATGCACACACACACACCACAGCACAGACACTGAGACTTATATATATGCACACACACACACATCACAGCCCAGACACTGAGACTTATATATTTGTACACAAACACACACCAGAGACCAGACTCTGAGACTTATATATGTGCACATACACACACCACAGCCCAGACACTGATACTTATATATGTGCACACACACACCATAGCCCAGACACTGAGACATATATATATATGCTCACACACACACACACTCACACACCACAGCCCAGACACTGAGACTTATATATATGCACACACACACACACTCACAACACAGCCCAGACACTGAGACATGTATATGTGCACACACACACACACCACAGCCCAGACACTGAGACTTATATTTATGCACACACAAACACAATCACACCACAGCCCAGACACTGAGACATATATATGTGCACACACACACACACCACAGCCCAGACACTGAGAATTATATATGTGCACACACACACACACACACACCACAGCCCAGACACTGAGACTAATATATATGCACACACACACACACCACAGCACAGACACTGAGACTTATATATATGCACACACACACACCACAGCCCAGACACTGAGCCTTATATATATGCACACACACACACACACACACACACACACCACAGCCCAGACCCTGAGACTTATATATATGCACACACACACACACACACACACACACACACACACACACACACACCACAGCCCAGACACTGAGACTTATATATATGCACACACACACACACACACACACACACACACACCACAGCACAGACACTGAGACTTATATATATGCACACACACACACCACAGCCCAGACACTGAGCCTTATATACATGCACACACACACACAGACACCTCAGCCCAGACACTGAGACTTATATATATGCACACACACACACACACACACACACACCACAGCCCAGACACTTAGACTTATATATATGCACACGCACACACACACCACAGCCCAGACACTGAGAATGATATATAATGCACACACACACACACAAACACAGCACAGCACAGACACTGAGACTTGTATATATGCACACACACACACCACAGCCCAGACACTGAGCCTTATATATATGCACACACACACACACACACAAACACACACACACACCACAGGCCAGACACTGAGACTTATATATATGCACACACACACACCACAGCACAGACACTGAGACTTATATATATGCACACACACACACCACAGCCCAGAC
>NW_027142115.1:1777500-1780000 GCF_036365525.1 Heterodontus francisci
TGCAATCTCCTCCCTGGCTTCCCAGAGAATCCTAGGATAAATCCCATCTGGCCCAGGGGACTTATCTATTTTCACTCTTTCCAAAATTGCTAACACCTCCTCCTTGTGAATCTCAATCCCATCTAGCCTAGTAGGCTGTATCTCAGTAATCTCCTCGGCAACATTTTCTTTTTCTACTGTAAATACTGACGAAAAATATTCATTTAACGCTTCCCCTATCTCCTCTGATTCCGCACACAACATCCCACTACTATCCTTGATTGGCCCTGTTCTAACTCTTATCATTCGTTTATTCCTGATATACCTATAGAAAGCCTTAGGGTTTTCTTTGATCCTATCCGCCAATGACTTCTCGTGTCCTCTCCTTGCTCTTCTTAGCCCTCCCTTTAGATCCTTCCTGGCTAGCTTGTAACTCTCAAGCGCCCTAACTGAGCCTTCACGTCTCATCCTAACATAAGCCGCCCTCTTCCTCTTGACAAGCGCTTCAACTTCTTGAGTAAACCACGGCTCCCTCGCTCGACAACTTCCTCCCTGCCTGACAGGTACATACTTATCAAGGACACGCATTAGCTGCTCCTTGAATAAGCTCCACATTTCGTTTGTGCCCATCCCCTGCAGTTTCCTTCCCCATCCTACACATCCTAAATCTTGCCTCATCGCGTCATAATTTCCTTTCCCCCAGCTATAATTCTTGCCCTGCGGTATATACCTGTCCCTGCCCATCGCTAAGGTAAACCTAACCGAATTGTGATCACTATCGCCAAAGTGCTCACCTACATCTAAATCGAACACCTGGCCGGGTTCATTACCCAGTACCAAATCCAATGTGGCATCGCCCCTGGTTGGCCTGTCCACATACTGTGTCAGAAAACCCTCCTGCACACACTGGACAAAAACAGACCCATCTAAAGTACTCGAACTATAGTATTTCCAGTCAATATTTGGAAAGTTAAAGACCCCCATAACCACTACCCTGTTACTCTCGCTCCTGTCAAGAATCATCTTCGCTATCCTTTCCTCTTCATCTCTGGAACTATTCGGAGGTCTATAGAAAACTCCCAACAGGGTGACCTCTCCTCTCCTGTTTCTAACCTCGGCCCAGACTACCTCAGTAGACGAGTCCTCAAACGTCCTTTCTGCCGCTGTAATACTTTCCTTGATTAACAATGCCACACCCCCCCCCTCTTTTACCCTCTTCTCTGTTCTTTCTGAAACATCTAAATCCCGGAACCTGCAACATCCATTCCTGCCCCTGCTCTACCCATGTCTCTGAAATGGCCACAACATCAGGATCCCAGGTACCAACCCATGCTGCAAGCTCACCCACCTTATTCCGGATGCTCCTGGCGTTGAAGTAGACACACTTTAAACCAAGTTCTTGCTTGCCAGTGCCCTCTTGCGTCCCTGTAACATTATCCCCTACCTCACGACTCTCAACAGCCTGTACACTGGAACTACAATTTAGGTTCCCATTCCCCTGCTGATTTAGTTTAAACCCCCCCGAAGAGCACTAACAAATCTCCCCCCCAGGATATTGGTACCCCTCTGGTTCAGGTGAAGACCATCCTGTTTGTAGAGGTCCCACCTACCCCAGAAAGAGCCCCAATTATCCAGGAAATCAAAACCCTCCCTCCTACACCATCCCTGCAGCCACGTGTTCAACTCCTCTCTCTCCCTATTCCTCTCTTCGCTAGCACGTGGCACAGGCAACAACCCAGAGATAACAACTCTGGTTGTTCTCGCTCTAAGCTTCCACCCTGGCTCCCTGAATTTCTGCCTTAAATCCCCATCTCTCTTCCTACCTATGTCGTTGGTGCCTATGTGGACCACGACTTGGGGCTGCTCCCCCTCCCCCTTAAGGATCCCAAAAACACGATCGGAGACATCACGTACCCTGGCACCTGGGAGGCAACACACCAACCGTGAGTCTCTCTCGTTCCCACAGAACCTCCTATCTGTTCCCCTAACTATGGAGTCCCCAATGACTAATGCTCTGCTCCTCTTCCCTTTTCCCTTCTGAGCAACAGGGACAGACTCTGTGCCAGAGACCTGCACCCCATTGCTTACCCCTGGTAAGTCGTCCCCCCCAACAGTATCCAAAACGGTATACCTGTTGTTGAGGGAAACGGCCACAGGGGATCCCTGCACTGCCTGCTGGTTCCCTTTCCTTCCCCTGACGGTAACCCATCTACCTACTTCTTTTACCTGAGGTGTGACTGCCTCCCTATAACTCCTGTCAATAATCCCCTCCGCCTCCCGAATGATCCGAAGTTCATCCAGCTCCAGCTCCAGTTCCCTGAGACTTATATATATGCACACACACACACAAACACCACAGCCCAGACACTGAGACTTATATATATGCGCACACACACACACAAACACCACAGCCCAGACACTGAGACTTATATATATGCATACACACACACACACACACCACAGCCCAGACACAGAGACTTATATATATATGCACACACACACAAACACCACAGCCCAGACA
>NW_027142115.1:1785000-1825000 GCF_036365525.1 Heterodontus francisci
CCACAGCCCAGACACTGAGACATATATATATGCACACACACACACACACCACAGCCCAGACACTGAGACTTATATATATGCACACACACACACACGCACCACAGCACAGACACTGAGACTTATATGTATGCACACACACACACACACAAACACACACACACACACACACACACCACAGCCCAGACACTGAGACATGGCTGATGTCCCTGACTCCTTCACGTGCAGGAAGTGTGTCCAGCTGCAGCTCTTGTTAGACCGCATGACGGCTCTCGAGCTGCGGATGGACTCACTTTGGAGCATGCGCGATGCTGAGGAGGTCGTGGATAGCACGTTTCGTGAAGTGGTCACACCGCAGATTAGGATTGCTGAGGGAGAAAGGGAATGGGTGACCAAAAGGCAGAGAAAGAGCAGGAAGGCAGCGCAGGAGTCCCCTGCGGTCATCTCCCTCCAAAACAAGTACACCGTTTTGGATACTGTTGAGGGAGATGGCTCACCAGGGGAAGGCAGCAGTAGCCAGGTCCATGGCACCGTGGCTGGCTCTGCTGTTCAGAAGGGCGGGAAAAAGAGTGGAAGGGCTATAGTCGTAGGGGATTCGATTGTAAGGGGAGTAGATAGGCGGTTCTGTGGTCGAAAACGAGGCTCCCGAATGGTATGTTGCCTCCCAGGTGCACGGGTCAGGGATGTCTCAGATCGGCTGCAGAACATTCTAAAGGGGGAGGGTGAACAGCCAGTTGTCATTGTGCACATAGGCACTAATGATATAGGTAAAAAACGGGATGAGGTCCTACAAGCAGAGTTTAGGGAGTTAGGAGCCAAGTTAAAAAGTAGGACCTCAGAGGTAGTAATCTCAGGATTACTACCAGTGCCACGTGATAGTCAGAGTAAAAATGAAAGAATAATCAGGATGAATGCGTGGCTTGAGAGATGGTGCAGGAAGGAGGGGTTCAGATTTTTGGGATTAAAAGAGGTCTGGACTGAATTCGCTCTTTCCGGGTGTGTGAATGGGGTTCAGTATCAGTCCAGCTGCTTTTCTTGGAGTTCTGGATTGAATTTGCTCTTTCCTGGTGTGTGAGGGGGCTCATTACCATTCCAGCTGGTATTAACAGAGGCCTGGATTGAATTGGCTCTTTCCTGCTGTGTGTGTGGGACTCAGTCGCACTCCAGCTGGTATGAATAGAGGTCTGGATTTAATTGGCTGTTTCCTGGTGTGTGAGTGTGACTAAGGGGAAGAGCAGGCAGGGAGCAGATGATGAATGTAAAGGGACTGGTGGTCTGAGGTGTATTTGTTTTAATGCAAGAAGTGTAGTAGGTAAGGCAGATGAACTTAGGGCTTGGATTAGTACCTGGGAGTATGACGTTATTGCTATTACTGAGACTTGGTTGAGGGAAGGGCATGATTGGCAACTAAATATCCCTGGATATCGATGCTTCAGGCGGGATAGAGAGGGAGGTAAAAGGGGTGGAGGAGTTACATTACTGGTCAAAGAGGATATCACAGCTGTGCTGAAGGAGGGCACTATGGAGGACTCGAGCAGTGAGGCAATATGGACAGAACTCAGAAATAGGAAGGGTGCGGTAACAATGTTGGGGCTGTACTACAGGCCTCCCAACAGCGAGCGTGAGATAGAGGTACAAATATGTAAACAGATTATGGAAAGATGTAGGAGCAACAGGGTGGTGGTGATAGGAGATTTTAATTTTCCCAACATTGACTGGGATTCGCTTAGTGTTAGAGGTCCAGATGGAGAAGAATTTGTAAGGAGCATCCAGGAGGGTTTTCTAGAGCAGTATGTAAATAGTCCAACTCGGGAAGGGGCCATACTGGACCTGGTGTTGGGGGATGAGCCCGGCCAGGTGGTTGAAGTTTCAGTAGGGGACTACTTTGGGAATAGTGATCACAATTCCGTAAGCTTTAAAATACTCATGGACAAAGACGAGAGTGGTCCTAAAGGAAGAGTGCTAAATTGGGGGAAGGCCAACTATACCAAAATTCGGCAGGAGCTGGGAAATGTAGATTGGGAGCAGCTGTTTGAAGGTAAATCCACATGTGATATGTGGGAGGCTTTTAAAGAGAGGTTGGTTAGCGTGCAGGAGAGACATGTTCCTGTGAAAATGAGGGATAGAAATGGCAAGATTAGGGAACCATGGACGACAGGTGAAATTGTGAGACTAGCTAAGAGGAAAAAGGAAGCATACATAAGGTGTAGGCGGCTGATGAAAGACGAAGCTTTGAAAGAATATCGGGAATGTAGGACCAATCTGAAACGAGGAATTAAGAGGGCTAAAAGGGGTCATGAAATATCTTTAGCAAACAGGGTTAAGGAAAATCCCAAAGCCTTTTATTCATATATAAGGAGAAAGAGGGTAACTAGAGAAAGGATTGGCCCACTAAAGGACAAAGGAGGAATGTTATGCTTGGACTCAGAGAAAATGGGTGAGATTCTAAACGAGTACTTTGCATCGGTATTCACCGAGGAGAGGGACATGACGGATGTTGAGGTTAGGAACAGATGTTTGATTACTCTAGGTCAAGTCGGCATAAGGAGGGAGGAAGTGTTGGGTATTCTAAAGGGCATTAAGGTGGACAAGTCCCCAGGTCCGGATGGGATCTATCCCAGGTTACTGAGGGAAGCGAGAGAGGAAATAGCTGGGGCCTTAACAGATATCTTTGCAGCATCCTTAAACACGGGTGAGGTCCCGGAGGACTGGAGAATTGCTAATGTTGTCCCCTTGTTTAAGAAGGGTAGCAGGGATAATCCAGGTAATTATAGACCAGTGAGCCTGACGTCAGTGGTAGGGAAGCTGCTGGAGAAGATACTGAGGGATAGGATCTATTCCCATTTGGAAGAAAATGGCCTCATCAGTGATAGGCAACATGGTTTTGTGCAGGGAAGGTCATGTCTTACCAACTTAATAGAATTCTTTGAGGAAGTGACAAAGTTGATTGATGAGGGAAGGGCTGTCGATGTCATATACATGGACTTCAGTAAGGCGTTTGATAAGGTTCCCCATGGCAGGCTGATGGAGAAAGTGAAGGCGCTTGGGGTCCAAGGTGTACTAGCTAGATGGATAAAGAACTGGCTGGGCAACAGGAGACAGAGAGTAGCAGTAGAAGGGAGTTTCTCAAAATGGAGACGTGTGACCAGTGGTGTTCCACAGGGATCCGTGCTGGGACCACTGTTGTTTGTGATATACATTAATGATTTGGAGGAAAGTATAGGTGGACTGATTAGCAAGTTTGCAGACGACACTAAGATTGGTGGAGTAGCAGATAGTGAAGGGGACTGTCAGAGAATACAGCAGAATATAGATAGATTAGAGAGTTGGGCAGAGAAATGGCAGATGGAGTTCAATCAGGGCAAATGCGAGGTGATGCATTTTGGAAGATCCAATTCAAGAGTGAACTATACAGTAAATGGAAAAGTCCTGGGGAAAATTGATGTCCAGAGAGATTTGGGTGTTCAGGTCCACTGTTCCCTGAAGGTTGCAACGCAGGTAAATAGAGTGGACAAGAAGGCATACGGCATGCTTTCCTTCATCGGACGGGGCATAGAGTACAAGAGTTGGCAGGTCATGTTACAGTTGTATAGGACTTTGGTTCGGCCACATTTGGAATACTGCGTACAGTTCTGGTCGCCACATTACCAAAAGGATGTGGATGCTTTGGAGAGGGTGCAGAGGAGGTTCACCAGGATGTTGCCTGGTATGGAGGGCGCTAGCTATGAAGAGAGGTTGAGTAGATTAGGATTATTTTCATTAGAAAGACGGAGGTTGAGGGGGGACCTGATTGAGGTGTACAAAATCATGAGAGGTATAGACAGGGTGGATAGCAAGAGGCTTTTTCCCAGAGTGGGGGTTTCAATTACTAGAGGACACGAGTTCAAAGTGAAAGGGGAAATGTTTAGGGGGGATATGCGTGGAAAGTTCTTTACGCAGAGGGTGGTGGGCACCTGGAACGCATTGCCAGCGGAGGTGGTAGATGTGGGCACGATGGAGTCTTTTAAGATGTATCTAGACAGATACATGAATGGGCAGGAAGAAAAGAGATACAGAACCTTAGAAAATAGGCGACATGTTTAGAGAGAGGATCTGGATCGGCGCAGGCTTGGAGGGCCGAAGGGCCTGTTCCTGTGCTGTAATTATCTTTGTTCTTTGTTTCTTTGTTACATTCCTAACGTTTACCAGTTCTGTTAAAGGGTCAGAGACCGGAAACATTAACTCTGTTTCTCTCTACACAGATGCTGCCAGACCTGCTGAGTATTTCCGGCACTTTCTGGTCTCATCCCTAAGCTTTTGAATTCTCTCCCCAAACCCTAAATGCAATAAGCTGCACTGAGTCCAGTTTTAGGGAGTCCTGCTTGGACAGAGTACTAAATGCAGTAAAGTTATCAAGAGATTGAATTTTAAGTGATCTAAGAGTCGATCTCTTTCCAACAATTTGTTAATTTTACTTTTAGCATTTCACTTAATTTTAAGCTGAATTTGTACTTTATTTCACAATCTGTTTGTGAGAATTGGACAGTTAATTGATGCTGATGGAAAAGGAAGGTCAGTGTCAGCTTGGATATAAAACTGACTTAATGACAGAAAACAGTGAGTTGCGGTAAATAGTTGTTATTCAAACTGGAGAAAAATAGACAGTAGTGTTCCCCAAGGGTTAGTGCTAGGAACACTGTTTTATTCTGATATGTATAAATGATTTGGATAATGGCTTACAGAGAAACATTTCAAAATTTGCAGGTGATACCAAACTTGGAGGCGGGGCAGGCATTGAGGTTGATACCAATCGATGTAAGAGGACAGAGATAGGCTAGCAGAATGGGCAGACGAGAGGCAAATGGAATTTAATACAGACAAGTGTCAAGTGATGCATTTTATCAGAAGTAACAGGGAGAGGCAATATACACTTAATGGTAAAGTTCGAAAGAGTGTGCAGAGACAAAGGGACATGGGGTTCATGCACATAGATCCCTGAAGGTTGCAGGATATATTGAGAGAGTCGTCAGTAAAGCATATGGGATCTTGGGCTTCATAGATAGAGGTGGTGAGTTCAGAAGAAGGAAAGTTATGCTGTAACTTTATGAAGCTCTGGTTAGGCCCCAACTGGAGTACTGCATCCAGTTCTGTTCACCACACTTTAGGAAGGATGTGAGGGTCATTGACAGGGTGTAGAGGAGGTTTACTTTAATGGTTCCAGAGATGGAGGATTTTCAGTACAATATAGTCTGTAAAAGCTGGGATTATCTTCCTTGGAGTAAAGGAGATTGAGGGGAGATTAGATACATGTATACAAGATGATGACCTGTTTGGATAAGGTAGACAGGAAAAGATGTTCCCATTAGCTGATGGTACAAGGACTAGAGTTAAGATTGAGGGCAAGAGTTAAGGGGGATGTGATGAACAACATTTTTACACAACGAGTGGTAATGGCCTGGAAATCATTGCCTACGAGGGTGGTGGAAGCAGAGAAGGTGAATTATTTCAAAAGGATATTGGATGAACACTTGATGTAAATAAACTTGCAGGAATATGGAGTCAGAGCTGGGGAATGAGACTGGCTGGATTTATCGACAAAGAGCCGGCATGGACTCGATGAGCAGAATGGCCTCATTCTGTGCTGAAATGACTATGACTCTACGACTCTCTGACAGGGGAATACTATTACTACTTTTAGTTTAGTTTAGAGATACAGCAGTGAAACAGGCCCTTCGGCCCACCGAGTCTGTGCGGACCATCAACCACCCGTTTATACTAATCCTACACTAATTCCATATTCCTACCACATCCCCACCTGTCCCTATGTTTCCCTACCACCTACCTATACTACAGGCAATTGCTAATGGCCAATTTACCGATCAACCTGCATGTCTTTGGCATGTGGGTCGAAACCGGAGCACCCGGAGGAAACCCACGCAAACACAGGGGGAACTAGCAAACTCCACACAGGCAGTACCTAGAATTGAACCCGGGTCACTGGAGCTGTGAGGCTGCAGTGCTAAACACTGCGCCACTGTGCCGCCCTATAGTGGGAAAGTTTATAATGGACTGGGCAGTATCACCCTGTGGAACCCCGTGATGTAAGTGAAATGTTTGATGCCCCAGAACGTGGTTAACAAATGTCCTTCACAAACAGAATAAATCAGTTCAGTCCCACTGACAATTCTGGAGTCATTCACAATGGGGAATAATTTCTCCTCGTTTTCTCTACATAGGACAGCAGTCAGGCTTTTCACTGTGTCCACCACCTCCATGTTGAAAGTCTTGTCAGGGTTAGGTGAGATAAGACACGTTGCCTGGGCGACAGCTTTCTTCAATTGTGTTACTGCTTCTATGCTCTCTTCAGTCCAACTGGGTTAAACCTGGTCATCACCATCATTAGGTAGTTCATAAAGAGGAGTCACAGTCTCTGCAAATCGAGGGGTGAGGGTCCACTGATACCCCACCAGCCTGAGGATAGGACACAGGACAGTCTTTGAGGTGGACAGGGGTAGATACTGGATGAGGGTCCACTGATACCCCACCAGCCTGAGGATAGGACACAGGGCAGGAATTTGAGGTGAACAGGGGTAGATACTGGATGAGGGTCCACTGATACCCCACCAGCCTGAGGATAGGACACAGGGCAGGACTTTGAGGTGAACAGGGGTAGACACTGGATGGTCTCGACCTGAAGTTGGTGTGGGCTGATGCAGGATGATCTGATCTGGGCACGTAGAAAGGTGACACGGTCTTGCACCAGTTGGGCCTTACGTGGATGGTCTTTTAGTCCAGCTCCCAAAGTAACTGCAGTAGTTCCTGTAAAAGGGTTAAATATGTGGACACGTCTGTGGTGATGAGAAGATCATCGACATATTGCAGCAAGCAGGAAGACTGTGAAAATCTCAGAAGGGACCCGGCTACACGTTTGTTGAAAATAGTGGGGTTATTGTGGAACCCCTTGTGACAGACATGTCCAGGGGTATCTCTGGTCCTCAGAAGTGAATACGAATTTAATTTGTTTCTCTAGTTTTACTGGGATACTACAATAACCGTTAGAGATATCCAGGGTGGAGAAGACAGAACTAACATTGGGAATCCGGGAGAGTAGTGTGGGTGTCTATCAGACAACCGGGTTCACGCAGGGTTGACTGAATTGAGTTTGTGGTGGTCAATAGTCAGTCACCAACTGCCATCCGGTTTTCCAACCTGTCAAATCGGGCAGTTAGAAGGGAACATGGCTTCGTGAACTACACCCTGGTATAACAATGACATGATAGTGTCTGGAATGTATGATATAATCTCAGCTCGGTATGAATACTGCTTCATGGATCATGCAATGGTCAGTTAATTTCTTCGGGTCAGCTCATGCTTGCACAGTCATCTTTATGGGTTGTGGATACACTCGACACCGACTCGAGAATCACCTGTACCTCAGGGTGATCAGAGGTGTCTGGTTCCCACTCCTCTGATATTTTAATCATGAATATTGAGGGTGCACTGGACACCAGAGTACGGGCATGTTTTAATGTTCTACAATATACAAATATAGGGATAATCAATTACTGCTGATAACCTTTGAGCACATTACTGCCCAGTAGTCCCTGTCCATTATACAGGATCATATAAAAGGGAGGCAGGACTTTGACATGAGCTGTGTTCCCTCTCCTACACCAATGTAAGATCTGATCCAGGGTCACAGATTAACCAAAAGGAGATCGAAGGGTCACAAGCAGTTTATTGAGGAGTAACAGTTCAAATACAGCACAAAATCAGAATAGACATAGTGGACATACGGCCTGTGGCAGGTGAGAAAGGCTTTCTGGCTATGGATCAAATGTAAGAAGCTATTAGTAAAGACGTTATAGCAGGACACAGAGAATAATTCAAGGTGATCAGGCAGAGTCAACATGCTTTTGTGAAACGGAAACCATGTTTAACCAATTTATTGAAGTTCTTTGAAGAAGTAACAGGTGCTGTGGATAAAGGGGAACTGGTGGATGTACTATACTTAGATTTCCAGAAGGGATTTCATAATGTGCCACATCAAAGTTCATTGCGGAATATGAAAGCTCATGGTGTAGGGGGCAACCTATTGGCTTAGATAGAAGATTGGCTAGCTAACAGGAAACAGAGAGTAGGCTTAAATGGATCATTTTCTGTTTGGCAAGATGTAACGAGTGGTGTGTCACAGGGATCAGTGCGGGTGCCTTAGCTCTTTACAATTTATATAAATCACTTGGATGAAGGGGCCAAAGGTATGTTTGCTAAATTTGCTGATGACAGAAACGTCGGTCAGACAGTATGTTGTGACGTGGACACAAGTGAACCACAAAGGGGTAGATAGATTGAGTGATTGGGCAAAGATCTGGTAAATGGAGTATAATGTGGGAAAATATGAAATTGTCCATTTTGGCAGGAAGAATAAAAATTAAGCATATAATCACAATGGTGAGAGATTTCAGAGCTCTACTATCCAGGGGGAACTGAGAGTCCTTGTGCATGAATTGTAAAAGGTTAATATGTAGGCATTGAAAGTAGTTAGGAAAACTAATAGAATGTTATCGTCCAATGCAGGAGGAATTGAATACAAATGTAGGGAGGTTATGTTTCAGTTATATAGGGAGACCACTTCTGGAATACTGTGTACAGTATTGGTCTCCTCATTTAAGGACAGGTGGAAATGCATTCGAAGCAGTTCAGAGATGGTTTACTAGACTAATGCCTGGAATGGGGGTGTTGTCTAATGAGGAAAGGCTGGACAGGCTTGGCTTATGTCAGCTGGAGTTTAGAAGAGTAAGAGGCGACTTGATTGAAACTTATAAGATTCTGAGTGTGGGACAGAGCAAATGAGGCCGACAGAGAGAGAAAGAACGAGAGAGAGAGAGAGCTCAATTCATCTGCTGCTAAAAACCTCATCCATGCCTTTTTTATCTCGAGACTTGACTATTCTAACACACTCCTGGCTGGTCTCCCACATCCTACTCTCTGTAACCTGTGGTCATCCAAAACTCTGCTGCCATCTTCTAATTTGCACCAAATTCTGTTCACCCAATATCCCTGTGCTCACTGACCTACATTGGCTCTTGGTCCAGTAACACCTCAATTTTAATATTATCACTCATGTGATCAAATCCCTCCATGTCCTCACCCCTCTGATTATCCCAATCCCCTGTTCATTTCCAATGTTCCTGAAACTTGTTCATCTTAAAAATCTTTTTTCCAATTCCCGCTTAAAAGTGACTTTCTTTCCTTCTGTCACTCTTCATATAACATAGAACATAGAGCATAGAACAGTACAGCACAGTACAGGCCCTTCGGCCCACGATGTTGTGCCGAACCTTTAACCTACTCTAAGATCAAACTAACTACCTACCCTTCAATCTACTATCATCCATGTAACGATCCAAGAGTCGTTTAAATGTCCCTAATGTATCTGCTTCTACTACCACCACTGGCAGCGCATTCCACGCACCCACCACTCTCTGTGTAAAGAACCTACCTCTGACATCTCCCCGAAACCTTCCTCCAGTCACCTTAAAATTATGCCCACTAGTGATAGCCCTTTCCACCCTGGGAAAAAGTCTCTGGCTATCCACTCTATCTATGCCTCTCATCATCTTGTACCCCTCTATCAAGTCACCTCTCATCCTTCTTCGCTCCAATGAGAAAAGCCCTAGCTCCCTCAATCTTTCTTCATAAGACATGCCCTCCAGTCCAGGCAGCATCCTGGTAAATCTCCTCTGCACCCTCTCTAAAGCTTCCATACCCTTCCTATTATGAGGCGACCAGAACTGAATGCAATATTCCAAGTGTGGTCGAACCAGGGCCTTATAGAGCTGCAGCATAACCTCGCGGCTCTTAAACTCAATCCCCCTGTTAATGAAAGCCAACACACCATACGCCTTCTTAACAACCCTATCAACTTGGGTGGCAACTTTGAGCGATCTCTGGACATGGACCCCAAGATCCCTCTGTTCCTCCACACTACCAAAAACCCTGTCTTTAAGCCTGTATTCTGCATTCAAATTCGACCTACCAAAATGAATCACTTCACACTTTTCCAGGTTGAACTCCATCTGCCACTTCTCAGCCCAGCTCTGCATCCTGTCAATGTCCCGTTGCAACCTACAACAGCCTTACACACTATCCACAACTCTAGCAACCTTCGTGTCATCGGCAAACTTGCTAACCCAGCCTTCCACTTCCTCATCCAAGTCATTTATAAAAATCACAAAGAGCAGAGGTCCCAGAACAGATCCCTGCAGAACACCACTGGTCACCGAGCTCCATGCTGAATACTTTCCATCTACTAACACCCTCTGTCTTCTATGGGCCAGACAATTTTGTATCCAGACAGCCACAGTGTGGTTTTCCTGACCACACATTTCATCTCTCCTGCTGCACTCATGCTGTGGAAGCTTGGATCCATAAAATGGTGTGAGCTGCACTGCCGGTCACATCCAGCACATTGTACAGGACACCCAGGCTGGCCGGGGTGCTCGTGTCGGTGTAACGTGTGTGTGTCTGTAGTGTGAGGAGAGGTCTGAATATGAAGTCGATCAGCCATTTCAGCAACTTTGATGTACGTCTTTGATACTTGGTCCTTGCATGTATACTGACCACCTGTGTTAGTCACTCTCAGCTGAACATACATTCAGCAGCACGAGGATCCCCCTCTAGTGTTAGTTAAAAGGACCAGGCGTCCAACTTGCAGCTGAGGGGCTTTTGACTTACTTCTGTTATTACAAAGTTAGTGGAGGTGCTGTGGATGGTTTTAGATTAGATTTTTTTAGATTAGAGATACAGCACTGAAACAGGCCCTTCGACCCACCGAGTCTGTGCCGAACATCAACCACCCATTTATACTAATCCTACACTAATCCCATATTCCTACCAAACATCCCCACCTGTCCCTATATTTCCCTACCAACTGCCTATACTAGTGACAATTTATAATGGCCAATTTACCTATCAACCTGCAAGTCTTTTGGCTTGTGGGAGGAAACCGGAGCACCCGGAGAAAACCCACGCAGACACAGGGAGAACTTGCAAACTCCACACAGGCAGTACCCGGAATCGAACCCGGGTCCCTGGAACTGTGAGGCTGCGGTGCTAACCACTGCGCCACTGTGCCGCCTTTTCTGGAGGTTGTGTTATGAGCTGCTGCAGACATTCAGGGAGGAGAGAGGACTTGGTGACACAACTCTGTACGATGAATGGGGACTGTAGTTACAGTGTCTCTGCGTCTGTAACATGATCAACAAATGGAGCAGAAGCTGCAGAGAGAGTGAAAGCTCTGGAAAGAAAGAGGAGGAATGGCCTCTGCCCTACCCACCCTGGGTTTCCAAGAGCAAAAAGAGCAGTGGTCCTAATATTGAGCCCAGGGGACACCACTGTCTACTCCCATTGAGTCTGAACAACAACCTTTCACCACTTCTCTCTGTTTACTGTTCCTTAGCCAATGTTATATCCACACTGTCACTGTACGTTTAATCCATAGGGTTCGGTTTCCCTAACCTGTCTATTGAATGTCACTTGATCAAACACCTTTTGAAAGTCCATATATATAACTTCAATCACACCACCCTCATCAACCCTCTCCATTGTTTTATCAAAGAACTCCATCAAGTTTACCTCACCACCACCTCTCTCCACTCCTCAACTGTTGTTAAATTATCAGACTGATTATCCGACACCCAGTACTGGATGAGCAGAAATTTCCTCCAATTAAATATTGGGAAGACTGAAGCCATTGTTTTAACTCCCCACTCCAACTCTGTTCCCTTGCTATTGATTCCATCCCTCTTCCTGGTGACAGTCTGAGATTGAGACAATATGTTTACATCCTTGGTGTCACATTTCATCACAACATGAGCTTTAACCTCATTTTCAGGGTAGAATTACAACCGCCTATTTCCACCTCAGTAACATCGCCTGACTTCACCCCTGTCTCAGCCCATCTGCTGCTGAAACCTCATTCATGCCATCGTCACCTCTCGATGTGACTATTCCAACTCACTCCTGGCTGATCTACTCTCTGTAAACTTGAGGTCATCCAAAACTCTGCTGCCCATGTCTTAGCTCACACCAAGTCCCGTTTATATGACACTGACCGACATTGGCTCCCAATCAAGCAATATCTTGATTTTAAAATTCTCATCCTTGTTGTCATATCTCTCAATGGCCTCGCCCCTCCCTATCTCTGTAATCTCCTCCAGCTCCAGAACCCATCGAGACATCTGTGCTCCTCTAATTCTGGTCTCTTTTACATCCGTTATTTTAATCACTGCACCACTGGCGACCGTGCCTTCAGCTGCCGGGGCCCAAGCTGCAGTATCCTCCCGACACATCTCCGCCTCTGCACCTCTCCATCTCACTTTCCTCCTTTAAGACATTCCTTGAAACCTTCCTCTTTGGCTAACCTGTTGGTCCTCTGACCTAATATCTCCTGTTGTATCTCAGTTCGCAGTTTGCTTCATAATGCTCCTGTGAAGCACCTTGGGATTTTTTATAACATTAAAGGCAATATCTAAATATAAATTGTTGTTTTTGTTGTTGTTTGCCAGACATCAATAGTCTTTAGCATATCGAGGTTGCTAACCATTTACTATCCAATGTTTTTCCAAGCAACAAGTATTTTTCTCTTGGGTTGTCACGTCTACAAATGTCCCCAGTCGTGACACTAGTCTGACTGGTCAGTAATTACAGCATTTATCGCATATCTCCTTTTTTAAACAGGATGTAAGATTTACAATCCTCCAATCCTCTGTCATCACACCCATATCCAAGGAGGATTGGAAGATTCTGGCCAGTGCCTCTGCTATTTCCACTATTCCTTCCCTCAGAAACCCCTATACATCCATTCAGACTGGGTAAGAGTTCCAGTTTACTGTGGTTCAAAAAGGTGTTGGATAGAAAGGTGTTAACTGAAACTGTTTGTTCAGTGACTGTAATTAATGTCAGTCTCCATGGACCGAATTGTGTCACAGGAGGGTTTCCCTCTTCTATTAATATGGGACTCCTTTCAATGTGTTATCCCATACTGTCAGCGGGAGCATCACGCCCGGCACTCACAGGGATCAGCGGCTCCAGAGAGAGGGAGAGGATAGATCAGAATCTGAGAACAATGGGTCAGAATCTGAGAACAATGGGTCAGAGTCTGAGAACAGTGGGTCAGAATCTGAGAACAATGGGTCAGAATCTGATAACAATGGGTCAGAGTCTGAGAACAATGGATCAGAATCTGAGAACAATGGGTCAGAATCTGAGAACAATGGGTCAGAGTCTGAGAACAATGGGTCAGAATCTGAGAACAATGGGTCAGAGTCTGAGAACAACGGGTCAGAATCTGATAACAATGGGTCAGAGTCTGAGAACAACGGGTCAGAATCTGATAACAATGGGTCAGAATCTGAGAACAATGGGTCAGAGTCTGAGAACAACGGGTCAGAATCTGATAACAATGGGTCAGAGTCTGAGAACAACGGGTCAGAATCTGATAACAATGGGTCAGAATCTGAGAACAATGGGTCAGAATCTGATAACAATGGGTCAGAATCTGATAACAATGGGTCAGAATCTGAGAACAATGGGTCAGAGTCTGAGAACAACGGGTCAGAATCTGATAACAATGGGTCAGAATCTGAGAACAATAGATTGGAATGTTACAACAATGAGCAAGAGTTTATCCTCAGAACTTCACGATCTTTCTACACATTATGATCGGTTCTCATTAGACTTTCGCATCTACCTCGCACTTCGGATTGCTCAATACATTTATTATCCCATCCTCGGTCTTGTTGGTGTCCCTGGTTAGTATCTGTTTCCAGGTATTTATTCCTTAAACCATGTTTAACTGTATTATATTCCTGTAATTTACTCTACCCTCCTTGCTGCTGTTGTTAATCCCGGTGAATATCTCCAGTAATTACCTTGATTAACCATGTTTAACTGCATTACTGCTCCTGTAATTTCCTCTGCCCTCCTTGCTGCTGTTGTTATTTCTGCTGAATCTCTATCTCCAGAAATCAGCTGTATAAACCACTGCTAACAGTATTTCAGTTCTTGTAATTTACTCTCTCCTCTTTGCTGCTGATACTGTCTCTATTTCCAGCTAGGAGATCTGTAAACCCTGTTTACTGAAATACTGTTCTGGAACGTAAATTGTGGGAAGAGAGAAGACAGTGTCATTGGTCCATTGGTCTCCATCACAAACTCCATCCCCTATCTGTGAACCACATACCCGATCCTGAGGCTGAACCAGACAGTTTACAACCTCTGTGTTCTATTTTTACCTTACTTGAGTTCATCTCCAAATTCTCTCCATCACCAACCTTGTCTACTACCACCTGAGTAATATCACTCGTCTCCACTTCTGCCTCAGCCCATCTGCTGCATAAACCCTCATCTGTGCCTTTGTTAAATCCACACTTGACGATTCCGAATCTCTCCTGGTCACCCTCCCAGTTATAAACCTCCATAAACCACAGCCCATCCAGAACTCTGCTGCCTGTATCCTAACTCACACCAAATCCCGATCACCCATCACCCCTGTGCTCACTGATCTACATTGGCTCCCGGTCTGGCAGCACCTTAATTTTAATATTCTCATTCTTGAGTCTGAATCACTCCATGGCCTCACCGCTCCATTAGTCCCATTCCCCTGTGCATTTCCCATATTTCTGCAAATAATATGCCTTCAATCTTTTCTCAATTCTCTTTTTAAAGTGAATTTCTTTCTCTCTGTATCTGTTCCTAGCCACGATTTTCAACTCTGCAGACCCACTGGTGCTGAGGGCACAGAAGATGGGACCCATAAAATGATGCGAACCACACAGCCGGCCACTTTTAGTGTGGTCAGCACAGTGTCCCATGGTGGGCAGTACACTAGTATGGTCAGCACAATGCCCAATGGTGGACAGAGCTCTAGTATGGTCAGCACAATGCCCCATGCCGGACAGGGCTCTAGTATGGTCAGCACAGTGCCCCATGCTGGACAGGGCTCTAGTATGCTCAGCACAATGCCCCATGCTGGACAGGGCTCTAGTTTGGTCAGCACAATGCCCCATGCTGGACAGGGCTCTAGTATGGTCAGCACAATGCCCCATGCTGGACAGGGCTCTAGTATGGTCAGCACAATGCCCCATGCTGGACAGGGCTCTAGTATGGTCAGCACAATGCCCCATGCTGGACAGGGCTCTAATATGATCAGCACAGTGCCCCATGCTGGACAGGGCTCTAGTATGATCAGCACAGTGCCTCATGCTGGACACGGCTCTAGTATGGTCAGCACAGTGCCTCATGCTGGACAGGGCTCTAGAGTGGTCAGCATAGTGCCCCATGCTGGACAGGGCTCCAGTGTGGTTAGCACAATGCCCCATGCTGGACAGGGCTCTCGTATGGTCAGCACAATGCCCCATGCTGGACAGGGCTCTCGTATGGTCAGCACAATGCCCCATGCTGGACAGAGCTCTAGTATGGTCAGCACAGTGCCTCATGCTGGACAGGGCTCTAGAGTGGTTAGCACAATGCCCCATGCTGGACAGGGCTCTCGTATGGTCAGCACAATGCCCCATGCTGGACAGGGCTCTCGTATGGTCAGCACAATGCCCCATGCTGGACAGAGCTCTAGTATGGTCAGCACAGTGCCTCATGCTGGACAGGGCTCTAGAGTGGTCAGCATAGTGCCCCATGCTGGACAGGGCTCTAGTATGGTCAGCACAATGCCCCATGCTGGACAGGGCTCTAGTATGGTCAGCAAAGTGCCCCATGCTGGACAGTGCTCTCGAGTGGTCAGCATAGTGCCCCATGCTGGACAGGGCTCTAGTGTGGTTAGCACAATGCCCCATGCTGGAAAGGGCTCTAGTATGGTCAGCACAGTGCCCCATGCTGGATACGGCTCTCGTATGGTCAGCACAATGCCCCATGCTGGACAGGGCTCTAGTATGGTCAGCACAATGCCCCATGCTGGACAGGGCTCTAGTATGGTCAGCACAATGCCCCATGCTGGACAGGGCTCTAGTATGGTCAGCACAATGCCCTATGCTGGACAGGGCTCTAGTATGGTCAGCACAATGCCCCATGCTGGACAGGGCTCTAGTATGGTCAGCACAATGCCCCATGCTGGACAGGGCTCTAGTATGGTCAGCACAGTGCCCCATGCTGGACAGGGCTCTAGTATGGTCAGCACAGTGCCCCATGCTGGACAGTGCTCCAGTATGGTCAGCACAGTGCCTCATGCTGGACAGGGCTCTAGTATGGTCAGCACAATGCCCCATGCTGGACAGGGCTCTAGTATGGTCAGCACAATGCCCCATGCTGGACAGTGCTCTAGTATGGTCAGCACAGTGCCCCATGCTGGACAGGGCTCCAGTATGGTCAGCACAATGCCCCATGCTGGACAGGGCGCTAGTGTGGTCAGCACAATGCCCCATGCTGGACAGGGCTCTAGTATGGTCAGCACAATGCCCCATGCTGGACAGTGCTCCAGTATGGTCAGCACAATGCCCCATGTTGGACAGGGCTCTAGTATGATCAGCACAGTGCCTCATGCTGGTCAGGGCTCTAGTGTGGTCAGCACAGTGCCCACTGCCGGACAAGGCTCTAGTATGGTCAGCACAATGCCCCATGCTGGACAGGGCTCTAGTATGGTCAGCACAATGCCCCATGCTGGACAGGGCTCTAGAGTGGTCAGCACAATGCCCCATGCTGGACAGAGCTTTAGTATGGTCAGCACAATGCCCCATGCTGGACAGGACTCTAGTGTGTTCAGCACAATGCCCCATGCTGGACAGGGCTCTAGTATTATCAGCACAATGCCCCATGCTGGACAGGGTTCTAGTATGGTCAGCACAATGCCCCATGCTGGACAGGGCTCTAGAGTGGTCAGCACAGTGCCCCATGCTGGACAGGACTGTAGTGTGGTCAGCACAATGCCCCATGCTGGACAGGACTCTAGTGTGGTCAGCACAATGCCCCATGCTGGACAGGGCTCTAGTATTATCAGCACAATGCCCCATGCTGGACAGGGCTCTAGTATGGTCAGCACAATGCCCCATGCTGGACAGGGCTCTAGAGTGGTCAGCACAGTGCCCCATGCTGGACAGGACTGTAGTGTGGTCAGCACAATGCCCCATGCTGGACAGTGCTCCAGTATGGTCAGCACAGTGCCTCATGCTGGACAGGGCTCTAGTATGGTCAGCACAATGCCCCATGCTGGACAGGGCTCTAGTATGGTCTGCACAATGCCCCATGCTGGACAGTGCTCTAGTATGGTCAGCACAGTGCCCCATGCTGGACAGGGCTCTAGTATGGTCAGCACAATGCCCATGCTGGACAGGGCGCTAGTGTGGTCAGCACAATGCCCCATGCTGGACAGGGCTCAAGTATGGTCAGCACAATGCCCCATGCTGGACAGTGCTCCAGTATGGTCAGCACAATGCCCCATGTTGGACAGGGCTCTAGTATGATCAGCACAGTGCCTCATGCTGGTCAGGGCTCTAGTGTGGTCAGCACAGTGCCCAATGCCGGACAAGGCTCTAGTATGGTCAGCACAATGCCCCATGCTGGACAGGGCTCTAGTATGGTCAGCACAATGCCCCATGCTGGACAGGGCTCTAGAGTGGTCAGCACAATGCCCCATGCTGGACAGAGCTTTAGTATGGTCAGCACAATGCCCCATGCTGGACAGGACTCTAGTGTGGTCAGCACAATGCCCCATGCTGGACAGGGCTCTAGTATTATCAGCACAATGCCCCATGCTGGACAGGGCTCTAGTATGGTCAGCACAATGTCCCATGCTGGACAGGGCTCTAGAGTGGTCAGCACAGTGCCCCATGCTGGACAGGACTGTAGTGTGGTCAGCACAATGCCCCATGCTGGACAGGACTCTAGTGTGGTCAGCACAATGCCCCATGCTGGACAGGGCTCTAGTATTATCAGCACAATGCCCCATGCTGGACAGGGCTCTGGTATGGTCAGCACAATGCCCCATGCTGGACAGGGCTCTAGAGTGGTCAGCACAGTGCCCCATGCTGGACAGGACTGTAGTGTGGTCAGCACAATGCCCCATGCTGGACAGGGCTCTAGTATTATCAGCACAATGCCCCATGCTGGACAGGGCTCTAGTATTATCAGCACAATGCCCCATGCTGGACAGGGCTCTAGTATGGTCAGCACAATGCCCCATGCTGGACAGGGCTCTAGAGTGGTTAGCACAGTGCCCCATGCTGGACAGGACTGTAGTGTGGTCAGCACAATGCCCCATTCTGGACAGGACTCTAGTGTGGTCAGCACAATGCCCCATGCTGGACAGTGCTCCAGTATGGTCAGCACAGTGCCTCATGCTGGACAGGGCTCTAGTATGGTCAGCACAATGCCCCATGCTGGACAGGGCTCTAGTATGGTCTGCACAATGCCCCATGCTGGACAGTGCTCTAGTATGGTCAGCACAGTGCCCCATGCTGGACAGGGCTCTAGTATGGTCAGCACAATGCCCATGCTGGACAGGGCGCTAGTGTGGTCAGCACAATGCCCCATGCTGGACAGGGCTCAAGTATGGTCAGCACAATGCCCCATGCTGGACAGTGCTCCAGTATGGTCAGCACAATGCCCCATGTTGGACAGGGCTCTAGTATGATCAGCACAGTGCCTCATGCTGGTCAGGGCTCTAGTGTGGTCAGCACAGTGCCCAATGCCGGACAAGGCTCTAGTATGGTCAGCACAATGCCCCATGCTGGACAGGGCTCTAGTATGGTCAGCACAATGCCCCATGCTGGACAGGGCTCTAGAGTGGTCAGCACAATGCCCCATGCTGGACAGAGCTTTAGTATGGTCAGCACAATGCCCCATGCTGGACAGGACTCTAGTGTGGTCAGCACAATGCCCCATGCTGGACAGGGCTCTAGTATTATCAGCACAATGCCCCATGCTGGACAGGGCTCTAGTATGGTCAGCACAATGTCCCATGCTGGACAGGGCTCTAGAGTGGTCAGCACAGTGCCCCATGCTGGACAGGACTGTAGTGTGGTCAGCACAATGCCCCATGCTGGACAGGACTCTAGTGTGGTCAGCACAATGCCCCATGCTGGACAGGGCTCTAGTATTATCAGCACAATGCCCCATGCTGGACAGGGCTCTGGTATGGTCAGCACAATGCCCCATGCTGGACAGGGCTCTAGAGTGGTCAGCACAGTGCCCCATGCTGGACAGGACTGTAGTGTGGTCAGCACAATGCCCCATGCTGGACAGGGCTCTAGTATTATCAGCACAATGCCCCATGCTGGACAGGGCTCTAGTATTATCAGCACAATGCCTCATGCTGGACAGGGCTCTAGTATGGTCAGCACAATGCCCCATGCTGGACAGGGCTCTAGAGTGGTTAGCACAGTGCCCCATGCTGGACAGGACTGTAGTGTGGTCAGCACAATGCCCCATTCTGGACAGGACTCTAGTGTGGTCAGTCCAGTGCCCCATGCTGGACAGGGCTCTAGTATTATCAGCACATTGCCCCATGCTGGACAGGGCTCTAGATTGGTCAGCACAATGCCCCATGCTGGACAGGGCTCTAGTATGGTCAGCACAGTACCCCATGCTGGACTGGGTTCTAGTGTGGTCAGCACAATGCCCCATGCTGGACAGGGCTCTAGTATGGTCAGCACAGTGCCCCATGCTGGACAGGGCTCTAGTATGGTCAGCACAGTGCCCCATGCTGGACAGGGCTCTAGTATGGTCAGCACATTGCCCCATGCTGGACAGGGCTCTAGTGTGGTCAGCACAATGCCCCATGCTGGACAGGGCTCTAGTATGGTCAGCACAGTGCCCCATGCTGGACAGGGCTCTAGTATGGTCAGCACAGTGCCCCATGCTGGACAGGGCTCTAGTGTGGTCAGCACAGTGCCCCATGCTGGACAGGGCTCTAGTATGGTCAGCACAGTGCCCCATGCTGTACAGGGCTCTAGTATGGTCAGCACAGTGCCCCATGCTGGACAGGGCTCTAGTGTGGTCAGCCCAGTGCCTCATTCTGGACAGGGCTCTAGTATTATCAGCACAGAGCCCCATGCTGGACAGGGCTCTAGTATGGTCAGCACAGTGCCCCATGCTGGTCAGGGCTCTTGTGTGGTCAGCCCAGTGCCTCATGCTGGACAGGGCTCTAGCATGGTCAGCCCAGTGCCTCATGCTGGACAGGGCTCTAGTGTGGTGAGCACAATGCCCCATGCTGGACATGGCTCTAGAGTGGTCAGCCCAGTGCCCCATGCTGGACAGGGCTATAGAGTGGTCAGCACAGTGCCCCATGCTGGACAGGGCTATAGAGTGGTCAGCACAATGCCCCATGCTGGACAGGGCTCTAGTATTATCAGCACAGTGCCCCATGCTGGACAGGGCTCTAGAGTGGTCAGCCGAGTGCCCCATGCTGGACAGGGCTATAGAGTGGTCAGCACAGTGCCCCATGCTGGACAGGGCTATAGAGTGGTCAGCACAATGCCCCATGCTGGACAGGGCTCTAGTATGGTCAGCACAATGCCCCATGCTGCACAGGGCTCTAGTGTGGTCAGCACAATGCCCCATGCTGGACAGGGCTCTAGTGTGGTCCGCCCAGTGCCCCATGCTGGACAGAGCTCTAGTATTATCAGCACAATGCCCCATGCTGGACAGGGCTCTAGTATGGTCAGCACAATGCTCCATGCTGGACAGGGCTCTAGTGTGGTCAGCACTGTCCCCCATGCTGTACAGGGCTCTAGTATGGTCAGCCCAGTGCCTCATGCTGGACAGGGCTCCAGCGAGTCATACTATGTTTGTGATACTCATGTGAGGATATTTTTGAATGTGACTTCAATGTCCCAACCAGACAGCTTTGAGTACGTCTTTGAAATCAGGTCTCGGCATGACCACTGACTGCTTGTATTAGTCTCTGTCAGCTGAATATACATTTAGCATCACAATGAATCCCCTCTAGTGTTATTTAAAAGGACCAGGCATCCGACATACAGGTGAGGGGCTTTTGACTTACTTCTGCTATTGTAAAGTCAGTGCAGGTGTTGTGGATGGGTTTCTGGAGGTTGCGTTGTGAGCTGCTGCAGACATTCAGGGAGGACAGAGGATTTGGTGACTCAACTCTGTCCGAGGTATGGGGACTGTAGTTACAGTGTCTCTGGATCTGTAACATGACCCACAAATGGAGCAGAGACTGCAGAGAACGGAAGCTCTGTAAAGATGGAAGAGGGACTCTTCCCTACCCACCCCGGGTTTTCCAAGAGCTCTTTTCCTACCTACAATTAACCCAAGAGCAGTGTGTGAGGTGACTCTGATTCAATAAGGAGGTGGTCGCAGAGCTGTGTCACCTCCTGTAACACGACCTGTAGACTCACTCCAGGGTGAAGACGGAGCTGTCAGTTTCATTGAAAGTCTATATATCTGGATCTTTCCAGGCAGGAGCAGTAGACACATGCAGCATAGACTCGTAGAAATCAATGGAGTCGTAGAGTCATGCACAACACAAAAGGAGGCCATCTCTCGCTGGAGTAATCCAGTCAGTGCCACTCCCAGCTCATTCCTCATATACCTGTAAGTTAACTTCATTCAGTTTCCTTTTGAAATCATTGATTGTCTCGGCTTCCACCACCTTCCTGGGCAGTGAGTTCCAGCTCATTAACATCCACTGTGTAAAAAAGTTCTTCCTCATATTCCCCTACATCTCTTACCCAAAAGCTTCCATCTGTGTCCCCTGGTCCGTGTTTCATCAGTTAATGGGAACAGTTTTTCCTTGTCTATCTTATCTTAGCCTATCATAATCTTGTACACCTCTATCAAATCTCTCTCAAACTCCTTTACTCCAGGGAGAACAACTCCATCTTCTCCAAACTCACTTTGTAACTAAACCCCCATCCCTGGAACCATTCTGGTAAATCTCCTCCGCACACTCTCAGGGACCTTCACATCCTTCCGAGTGTGGTGACCAGAACTGGACATAGTTCTCTCGTTGGGGCCTAACCAAATCTTTATAAAGTTTCAGCATAACTTCCCTGCTTTTGTATCTTTGCCTCTAATGATGAAGCCCAAGATCTGATATGTTTTGCCAAACATTCTCCGAATATGTCCTGCCACCTTCACAGATCAATGCATTTCGAGCCACAAGTCCCCCTGTTCCTGCACAATCTTTAGAACTGTGTCATTAAGTCTATATTGCCATCCTATTCCTTCTGACAAAATGCATCAGCTCACACTCCTCTGTATTAAATTCCACCTGCCACTTCTCTGTCCATTCTGCTAGCCTATCTATATCCTGTTGCAGACAGTTTGTAACATCCTCACTGTTTACCACTCCTCCAAGATTGGTATCATCAGAAAATTGTGAAATTCTATTCTGTATTCCAAGAACCATGTCACTTATATATAAACCAAAAGAAAAACTGTGGTCCTAACACTGACCCTTGGGGAAAATCACTGTCTACCATCCTCCAGTCTGAAAAACAACCATTTAACACATTTCTCTTTTTGCTGTCCTTTGCACAATTTTTGATCCAATTGGATGCTATTCCATGAGCTTCAATTTTGTTAACCAAACATTTGTTCGGTTCTCCATCAAATACTTTCATAAATTCCATGTAGACAACATCCACCACATTCCCTTCATCAACCATCTCTGATCATCGAAATAAATTCAATTCGCTCAGTCAAGCATAATCTGCCTTTTAGAAATCCGTGCTGACACTCCTTAATTAACTCAAACCTCTCCAAGTGTGTGTCGTCCTTTTTCTCTGATTATTGTTTCTAAAACCTTCCTCACAACTGATTTTAAACTAACTGACCAGTAGTTACTAGGCCTGTGTATTGTCCATTTATAATTCTGGGAGGTGAGGGTGGCCATCTTTGTCATCATTTTCCCCCTCAGCAGGGAGAAGCACGATGAGAGATCCCGTGGCTTTGTCAGGATAGCGGGAATCCTGATGGTGTCCGTGGCTCTGAGAGGCCCCCATGTCAACGGGGAGAGGTACAGGAACTGAAAGAACTCTCACTCCATTAATGTACAGTTGGTGTCTGAGCATGCCCAGTCCATCATGTTGGTGAATGTCCTCTATCCTGGCAGCAGCCACCATACCTTCATTCAGCAGTCAGCCAGTCCCAACACTGCGGGTCTCCATGCAGAACCAGAATGCGACTCCTCGGAGACAAAGAAAACCCCCCCTAGACACAGCTCGTGTTTCTACACCCCCAAACCACATCCCACCACCAACCAACCTCACACAATTAACATGTGTATAACGTGAGCAATGGAGTCACCAGGAACATGGTGGAACTGACCATCATTGTGATGAAGCTTTACTTCCGATGTCTGATCCGCTCGGGGTGAGCCCTCCAGTACACACTGGAGCAGGTGTCTAAGTTCATGGTGTTCTGCTGCACCCTTCATATCATCACCATCATGAGGACACAGGCATTGGCACCAGGAATCCGCAGGCTACCTCAGGAGGAGGAGGAGGCAGGGAGGTTACTTCCTGGATGCCTTCGACCCGGACAGGCTGTCGGACATTCCCTACTAAGATTCCGGTTCCCATAGGATAACTTCCCTTTCCCAACACGGATCCCCCATTCTCCACCATTACACCCATCTGAGACGCCCCATCACAGTGTTATTACAGCACAACAGGAACTATTCAGTCCGACGTGTCTGCATCGCCTCTCCGAATGAGCAATTCCTAATCCCATTCCCTGTCTTCTTCCATCAACGCTGCACATTCTTCCTTCAAATACACCAGTTTATTCAGCTTTAGCATGTTTTTGATGTGGTCACCCAACAGCTGAAAATTATGCAGGGAGAGAGGGAATGGGTGATCCCCAGACAGTCCAAAAGAATCAGGCAGGTAGTGCTGCAAACCCTTGAGTGCATCTCACTCTCCAACAGGTATTCAGTTCAGACTACTGAGGAAAGTGATGCTTCACCTGGGGAGTGCAGCCAGAGCCAAGTCCGTGTCAACACGGGTGGCTGAGCTGCAGAGCGGGGTCGAGGGATGACTGGAAGAGCCTTAGTGTTCAATAGTCAGGGGAACAGGCAGGCGTTTATGTGGCCACAGACGTGAATCGAGGATGGTGTCATGCTTGTCTGGTTCCAGGGACAAGGATGTCACTGAGCGACTGCAGAGCATCTTGAAGGAGAAGGGGAACAGCGAGCTGTCATGGTCCACATCGGAACCAGCGACAAAGGTAGAAAGAGGAATGTCGTCCTGCAGTCAGAATTTATGGAGCTAGGGAAGAAATAGGCCAGCAGGACCTCAAAGTGTTAACTTCTGGATTACTCCCAGTGCCATGCACAACTGAGTACAGAAATAGAAAACTAAGACAGATGAACGTGTGGCTGGGAAGATGGTGCAGGAGGGAGAGCTTCAGATTCCTGGGACATTGGGACCAGCTTTGGATTAGATGGGACCTGTGCAGGCCGGACTGGTTGCACCTGATCGGAGCCGGGACTGGGTTACTTGCAGAACGTTTTGCTAGTGCTGTCGGGGAGGGTTTAAACTAGTTTTGCAGGGGGATGGGGACCTGAGTGAAGAATCAGTAGGGACAAAACCTGAAACGAAAATAGAAGGCAGAAAATTAATGGACGAGTCCAGGAGACAGAGGAAAAGAGGGTTAGAATTCCTTTTTAAAAGAGGTTGGCAGTGCTCAATGGTATCTATTTCAATGCAAGGAGTATAGCAAATAAAGTAGATGAGCTGAGGGCACAGATAGACAGGTAGCAGTATGATATCATAGCTATTACAGAAACATGGCTGAAGGAGGGACAGGAATTGCAGCTCAACGTTCCTGTTTACAGGGTTTTCAGACACGATAGGGAGGGGGATAAGAACGGAGGGGAAGTGGCAATTTCGGTCAAGGAATCTATTGCAGCTGTGAGGAGGGATGATATGTTGGAAGGTTCATCAAATGAGACCATATGGATTGAGCTAAGGAACCAGAAAGGGACAATCACACTGTTGGGAATGTAATCCCGACAGCCAAATAGTTAGAGGGAGATAGAAGATCGGATATGTAGGCAAGACTCTATGAAGTGCAAGAACCATCGGGCAGTAATAGTAGGGGATTTTCATTACCCCAATATTAACTGGGATAATTTTAGTATGAAAAGAATTGAGGGAACAGAAATCTTGAGGTGCATTCAGGAGAACGTTTTTGACCAGGATGTGACAAGTCCAACAAGAGAGGGTGCGGTTTTAGACATTGTTTTAGGAAATGAAGATAGGCATGTGGAGGAGTGACAGTGGGGGAGCATTTTGGTGGGAGTGATCATAATTCAGTTAGTTTGAACATAATTATGGGACAGGACAAGAGGTATATCAGCAGTTAGAGTTCTCAATGGGGCAAGGCCGATATTACTAAACTGAGGAGTGAAAGTTGTACCCCAGGCTGTTCAACTGAGGAAACAGCTGTTTGAAGGTAATTCAGTCTCAGAGCAGTGGGAGGCATTCAAAGGGGAGATTCCAGAGGTTCAAGATAAACATGTTCCCACAAAGAAAAAGGGTGAGGCGGCCAAATCTCGAGTACCATGGATGTCAAGGAGCCGACAGGGTAGGATAACGCAGAAAAGCAAAGCTTATGTCCGACACTGAGAACTCAATACTGCAGAAAGCCGAGAGGAGTATAGAAAGTGGAGGGATCAAATCAAAAAGGAAATTAGGAAAGGAAAGAGAGGGCATGAAAGAATATTGGCAAGCAAAATCAAGGTGAACCCAAAGATGCTTTCTCAATACATTAAGAGTAAGAGGATAACTAAGGGGAGAGTAGGCCCCATAGTAGATCAGAAAGGTAACCTTTGTATAAGGGTGGAAGATATTGGACTGGTTCTTATTCAGCACTTTGCGTATGTCTTCAGAAAAGAGGGGGGATTTAGATATTGTCGTTAAGGAGGAAAAGTGTGAATTATTGGATATAATAAACATAGGGAGAGAGGAAGTATTAATGGGATTAGCGTCCTTGAAAGTTGATAAATCACCACAGCCGGATGAAATGTACCCCAGGCTGTTCAAAGAAGTAAGAGAGGAAATAGCAGAGGGTCTGCCGACCATCATTTTCCAATCTCACTAGATACAGTTGTGGTGCCGGAGTATTGGAGAATTGCTAACATTGTACCTCTGTTTAAAAAGGGAGCGAAGGATAGTCTGAATAATTACAGGCTAGTCAGTATAACATCAGTAGTGGGCAAATTATTGGAATCTATTCTGAGAGACGGGATAAACTGTCATTTAGAGAGGCACAGGTTTATCAAGGATAGTCAGCATGGATTTGTTAAGGGACGCTCTTGTTTAACCAAATTGATTGAATTTTTTGAAGATGTTACAGGGAATATAGATGAGGGTAGTGCAGTTGATGTGGTCTACATGGATATTAGCAAGGCTTCTGACAAGCTCCCACCTGAAAGATTGGTTCAAAAAATAAAATCCCATGGCGTCCAGAGAAATGCAGAAAAGCGGATACAAAATTGGCTCAGTGGCAGGAAACAAAGGGTAATTTATTGACAAGTATTTTTGCGACTGGAGGACTGTTTCCAGTGTCATTCCACAGGGCTCAGTAATGGGTCCCCTGCTTTTTGTGGTCTATCTTAAAGACTTAGATGTAAATGTAGTGGGTATGATCAAGACTTTTGCAGACAACACAAAGATTGGCCATGCGGTGGATAGCGAGAAGGATAGCTGTTGGCTGCAGGAAGATATTGACGGTCTGGTCAGATGGGCAGAAAAATGGGAATCGACCTGGATAAGCGTGAGGTGATGCTGTTGGGGAGCTCACACAAGCAAAGGAATACACGATTACTCGGACAATACTGAGAAGTGTAGAGGAAGTAAGGGACTTTGGAGCGAATGCCCACAGATCCCTGAAGATAGCAGGACAGGTCAATAAGGCAGTTAAGAAGGCATATGGAATCATTTCCCTTTTTAGCCGAGGTATAGAATGAAAGAGCTGGGAGGTTATGCTGGAACTGTCTTAATCATTGGTTAGGCCACAACTTGAATATTTTGTGCAGTTCTGGTAACAGAAAGGATGTAATTGCACTAGAGAGGGTTCACAGGAGATTTACGAGGATGTTGCCAGGACTGGAAAAATGCAGCTAAGAGGAAGTATTGGATCAGCTGGGGTTGTTCTCCATGGAACAGAGAAGGCTGAGGGGCGATCTGATTGAAATGAACAAAATTTTGCGGGGCCTGGATAGAGTGGAGGTGAAGGGTCTATTCACATTAGCAGAAAGATCAGTGACTAGGGGACATAGATTTAAAGTGATTGGTAGAAATATCAGAAGGGAGTTGAGGAAAAACATATTCACCCAGAAATACAAAATTGCCTCAGTGACAGGAAGCAAAGGGTAATTGTTGACGGGTATTGACTGGAGGACTTCCCCGTGGTTTTCCACGGGGCTCGGTACTGGGTCCCCTGCTTTTAGTGAGGGTCTGTAACTCACTTCAGGAAAGGATGGTTGAGGCAGAAACCCTCCACTCATTCAAAAAGAGCCTGGATGTGCACCTCAAATGTCATAATCTGCAGGGCGAGGGATCAAATGCTGGATTAGAATAGGTGGATAATTTTTCAGCTGGCACAGACACGATGGGCCAAGTGGCCTCTTTCTGTGCCTTAAACTTTCTACGATTCTATGATTCTATCACACGAAACACGCAATCCTCGCTAACACTCACAATTACGTCAACAAACTATCAAGATTATCAGAAATGATTTTCCATGAAGCTATTTTTGTGCTGGGTTATGGCCTCAACAATTTTCCAAGAATGAGCATTGGACTGATAGTTACAGGGCTTATCCAACCTCTCCATGTTTAAACAGGCTGTAACATTTACAGCCCTCCAGTTCTCTGGCATCTTTTTTTATTCATTCATGGGATGTGGACATCGCTGGATAAGCCAGCATTTATTGTCCATCCCTAATTGCCCTTGAGAAGGTGGTGGTGAGCTGCCTTCATGAACCACTGCAGTCCACGTGGGGTAGGTACACCCACAGTTCTGTTAGGAAGGAGTTCCAGTATTTTGACCCAGTGAAAGTGAAGGAACAGTGATATAGTTCCAAGTCAGGATGATGTCTGGCTTCGAGGGGAACTTGCAGGTGCTGGTGTTTCCATACATCTGCTGCCCTTGTCCTTCTATGTGACAGAGGTTGTGTGTTCGGAAGATGCTGTCTAAGTAGACTTGGTGCGTTGCTGCAGTGCATCTTGTAGATGGTACACACTGCTGCCTCTTTGCGTTGGTGGTGAAGATAGTGAATGTTGTGGATGGGGTGCCAATCAAGTGCTGCTTTGTCCTGGATGGTGCCGAGCCTCTTGAGTGTTTTTGGAGCTGCACCCATCCAGGCAAGCAGAGAATATTCCATCACACTCCTGACTTGTGCCTTGTAGATGGTTGACTGGCTTTGGTGAGTCAGGAGGTGAGTTACTCGCCTCAGGATTCCTCGCCGATGACCTGCTCTTTTAGCCATGGTATTTATATGGCTACTCCTGTTCAGTTTCTGGTCAATGGTAGCCCCTAAGATGCGATAGTGGGGGATTCAGCTATGGTAATATCATTGAATGTCAAGGGGGATGCTTAGATTATCTCTTGTCGGAGACCGTCATTGCCTGGCGCTTCTGCAGAGTGAACGATACTTGCCAATTATCAGCCCAAGCCTTGACATTGTCCAAGTCTTGCTGCATTTCTACACGGACTGCTTCAATATTTGAGGAGTCACAAATGGTGCTGAAAATTGTGCAATCATCAGCGAACATCCCCACATCTGACCTTATCATTAAAGGAAGGTCATTGATGAAGCAGCTGAAGATGGTTGGGCCTGGGACACAACACTGAGGAACTCCTGCAGTGATGTCCTGGAGCTGAGCTGATTGACCTGCAACAACCACAACCATCTTCCTTTGTGCTAGGTATGACTCCAACTAGCAGAGAGTTTTCCCCCTGATTCCCACTGACTCCATTTTTGCTCGGGCTCCTTGATGCCATACTCAGTCAAATGCTGCCTTGGTGTCAAGGGCAGTCACTCATACCTCACCTATTGAATTCAGCTCCTTTGTCCATGTTTGCACCAAGACTGTCATGAGGTCAGGAGCTATGCGACCCTGGCGGAAACCAAACTGAGCGTCACTGAGCAGGTTATTGCTAAGCAAGTGCAGTTTGGTAGCATTGTCGTTGACACCTTCCATCACCTTACTGATGATTGAGAGTAGGCTGATGGGGCGGTAATTGGCCGGGTTGGACTTGTCCTGCTTTTTGTATGCAGGACATACCTGGGCAATTTTCCACATTGCAGGATAGAGGCCAATGTTGTAGCTGTACTGGAACAGTTTGATGGCGGAACAGAAGTTCTGGAGCACAGGTATTCAGTACTATTTCCGGAATATTGTCAGGGCCCATAGCCTTTGCAGTATCAAGTGCCTTCAATCGTTTCTTGATATCACGCAGAGTGAATCGAACCCTGAGAAACAGTACTGTATACTCCCCTCCACCTCCAGTCTGAACAATCACTGTTCACCACTTCTCTCTGCTTTCTGTCCCTCAGTCAGTGTCATATCCACACTATCACTGTCACATTAATCCATGTCACAACAAGTCTATGAAATGTCATTTGATCACAGGCCTTTTGAAAGTCTATATACATAAATGGATATACACGAGTAGGGGAGGAAGATGTTGGTATGGTTCTTAATGAATACTTTGTATCTGTCTTAACAGAAGAGGGGACGATGCAGATACTGTGGTTAAGGAGGAGGAGTGTGAATTATTGGATGTGATATACATAGGGAGAGAGGAAGTATTAATGGGATTAGCATCCTTGAAAGTTGATAAATCACCAGGGCCAGATGAAATGTATTCCAGGCTGTCAAATGAAGTGAGAGAGGAAATAGCAGAGGGTTTGACCATCATTTTCCAATCCTCACTGGATACAGGTGTAGTGCCAGAGGATTGGTGAACTGTTAACATTGTACCTCTTTAAAAAGGGAGCAACGGATAGACTGAATAATTGCAGGCCAGTCAGTGTAAACTCAGTAGTGGGAAAATTATTGGAATCTATTCTGTGAGACAGGATAAACTGTCACTTAGAAAGGCTCAGGTCAATCAAGGACAGTCAGCATGGATTTGATCAGCGACGATATTGTTTGACCAACTTGATTGAATTTTTCGACAACGTAGTAAGGATGATAGATGAGGGTAGTGCTGATGATATGGTCTACATGGATTTTGGCAAGGCTTTTGACAAGGTCCCATGTGGCATACTAGGTAAAACAAATAAAATCCCATGGAATCCAGGGAACTGCAGCAAGCTGGATACAAAATTGGCTCAGTGACAGGAAACAAAGGGTAATTGTTGACGGGTGATTTACTGACTTGAGGTCTGTTTCCAGTGGCGTTCCACAGGGCTCAGTACTGGGTCCCCTGCTTTTTGTGGTGTATATTAACGATTTGAACGTAAATGTAGGGGGCATGATCAAGATGTTTGCAGATGGTACACAGATTGGCCGTGCGGTAGATAGCGAGGAGGATAGCTGTAGGCTGCTCGAAAATATTGATGGCAGAAAAGTGTCAAATGGAATTCAACCTGGTTAAGTATGAGACGATGTAATTGAGGAGGTCAGACAAGGCAAAGGGATAGACGATCAATCGGAAAATACTGAGAAGTGTAGAGCAAGTGAGGGACCTTGGAGTCAATGTCCACTGATCCCTGCAGGTAGCAGTTCAGGTCGATATGGTGGTTAAGAAGGCATATGGAATCCTTTCCCTTATTAGCTGAGGTATAGAATACAAGAGCAGGGAGGTTAAACTAGAACTGTATAAATCATTGGTTAGGCCACAACCTGAGTACTGTGTGTAGTTCTGGTCACCTCATTACACAAAGGATGTAATTGCATGAGAGAGGCGACTGAGGAGATTTACAAGGACTGGAAAAATGCAGCTCTGAAGAAAGATGAGATAGGCTGGGGCTATTATACTTGGAACAGTGAAGGCTGAAGGGAGATCCGATTGAAATGGACATAATTTTGTGGGGCCTGGATAGAGTGGAGGTGAAGAGTCAATTCATCTGAGCAAAGAGATCAGTGACTAGGGCGCAGTGACTTAAAGTGCTTGGTAGAAGGATTAGCGGGGAGTTGAGGAGAAACTTGTTCACCCAAAAATACAAAATGGGCTCAGTGGCAGGAAACAAAGGGTAATTGTTATAATAAAAGCAAAATACTGCAGAAGCTGGAAATCTGATGTAAAAACAACAAATGCTGGAAATACTCGGCAGGTCAGGCAGCATCTGTGGAGAGAGAAGCAGAGACTGTAATTAATGTCAGTCTCCATGGACACACCACAGCCCAGACCCTGAGACTGAAATAAATGCACACACACACACACACACACACACAGACAGACACACAGACACACACACACACACCGCAGTCCAGACCCTGAGACATACATATATACACACACACAGAAACACACACACATACACCACAGCCCAGACCGTGAGACTTATATATATGCACACACACACACACACACACACACACACACTCACACACACACACACACCACAGCCCAGGCCCTGAGACATACATACATACACACACACAGACACACAGACACAGACACACACACACACCGCAGTCCAGGACCTGAGATGTATAAATATGTACACACACAGACACCACACACCAGGCCCTGAGACATATAGATACAAACACACACACACAGAAACACACACACATACACCACAGCCCAGACCGTGAGACTTATATATATGCACACACACACACACACAAAGCCCAGAACATGAGACTGATATATCTGCACACACACACACACACCACAGTACAGACCCTGAGACTTATACACATGCACACACATAAATACACACACACACACACAAAGCCGAGACCCTGACACTTATATATATGCACACACACACACACACACACACACACACACACACACACACACACACACACACACACACACACACACACACACACACACACACACCACAGCCCAGGCCCTGAGAATTATATATATGCACACACACCACACAGTCCAGACCATGAGACATATATATATATATATATATATCACACACACACACCACAGTCCAGGGCCTCACACTTATATACATGCACACACATACACACACACAAAGCCCAGACCCTGAGATTATATATATGCACACACACACACACACACACACACAGACACCACAGCCCAGACACTGAGACTTATTTATATGCACACACACACACACCACAGCCCAGGCACTGAGACTTATATATATGCACACACGCACACACACACACACACACCACAGCCCAGACACTGAGACTTATATATATGCACACACACACACACACACACACACACACACAGAAACACCACAGCCCAGACCCTGAGACTTATATATATGCACACACACACACACACACACCACAGTCCAGGCCCTGAGACTTATATATATAAACACACACACACCACAGTCCAGGCCCTGAGACTTATATATATATACATACACACACACCACAGTCCATGCCCTGAGACTTATATATATACATATATATATATATATACACGCACACCACAGTCCAGGCCCTGAGACTTATATATATACACACTCACTCACCACAGTCCAGACCCTGAGACATACACATATATACACACACACACACCACAGTCCAGACCCTGAGACTTCGATATATATATACACACACACCACACTCCAGGCCTCGAGACTTATATATATATACACACACACACACACCACAGTCCAGGCCCTGAGATTTATACACATGCACACACATAAATACACACACACACACACAAAGCCTAGACCCTGACACTTATATATATGCACACACACACACACACACACACACACACACACACACACACACACACACACACACACACAAACACACACCACAGCCCAGGCCCTGAGAATTATATATATGCACACACACCACACAGTCCAGACCATGAGACATATATATATATATATCACACACACACCACAGTCCAGGGCCTCACACTTATATACAAGCACACACATACACACACACAAAGCCCAGACCCTGAGAGTATATATATGCACACACACACACACACACACACACACACACACCCACACACACAAACACCACAGTCCAGGCCCTGAGACTTATATATATATACACACACACACCACAGTCCAGGCCCTGAGACTTATATATATATACATACACACACACCACAGTCCATGCCCTGAGACTTATATATAGACACACACACACCACAGTCCATGCCCTGAGACTTATCTATATACACACACAAACACCACAGTCAAGGCCCTGAGACTTATATATATATACACACACACACCACAGTCCAGGCACTGAGACTTATATATATATATATATATACACACACACACCACAGTCCAGGCCCTGAGACTTATATATATACACACTCACTCGCCACAGTCCAGACCCTGAGACATATTTATAAACAGACACACACACCAAAGCCCAGACCCTGAGACATACACATATATACACACACACACACACCACAGTCCAGACACTGAGACTTATATATCTGCACACGCACACACACCACAGTCCAGACTCTGAGACTTCGATATATATATATACACACACACCACACTCCAGGCCTCGAGACTTATATATATACACACACACACACACCACAGTCCAGACCCTGAGACTTATATATATGCACACACAAACACCACAGTGCAGGCCCTGAGACTTATATATATATAAATACACACACACCACAGTCCAGACCCTGAGACTTATATATTTACTTCTTTATATATATACACACACACCACACTCCAGGCCTCGAGACTGATATATATATACACACACACACCAAAGTCCAGGCCCTGAGACTTATATATATACACACTCACACACACCACAGTCCAGGCCCTGAGATGTATAAATATACACACACACACACACCACAGTCCAGGCCCTGAGACATATATATACACACACACACCACAGTCCAGGCCCTGAGGCATATATACACACACAGACACACCACAGTCCAAGCCCTGAGACCTACATATATAGACAAACACACACCACAGTCCATGACCTGAGAATAATATATATATAGATACACACACACCACAGTCCAAGCCCTGAGACTTACATATATAGACAAACACACACCACAGTCCAGGCCCTGAGACTTATATATATATACACACACACACACACCACAGTCCAGGAACTGAGACTTAGATATATATATACACACACACACCACAGTCCAGGCCCTGAGGCATATATACACACACACACACACCACAGTCCAAGCCCTGAGACTTACATATATAGACAAACACACACCACAGTCCATGCCCTGAGAATAATATATATATAGATACACACACACCACAGTCCAAGCCCTGAGACTTACATATATACACAAACACACACCACAGTCCAGGCCCTGAGGTATATAAATATATACACACACACACCACAGTCCAGGCCCTGAGACTTATATATATATACACACACACACACACCACAGTCCAGGAACTGAGACTTAGATATATATATACACACACACACCACAGTCCAGGCCCTGAGATATATATATATATACACACACACACCACAGTCAACACCCTGAGACTTATAAATATATATACACACACACCACAGTCCAGGCCCTGGGGCATATATACACACACAGACACACCACAGTCCAAGCCCTGAGACTTACATATATACACACACACACCACGGTCCAGGCCCTGGGACTTAGATATATACACACACACACACCACAGTCCAGGCCCTGAGATAGATATATATATGTGTATATATATATGTACACTCACACACACCACAGTCCAGGCCCTGAAACGTATATATATATACACATACACACCACAGTCCAGGCCCTGAGACTTATATATATATGCACACACACCACAGTCCAGGCCCTGAGACCTATATATATATATAAACACACACACCACAGTCCAGGCCCTGAGACTTATAAATATATAAACAGATTTTGGAAAGGAGCAGAAGTCACAGGGTAGTAATTATGGGGGATTTCAACTTCCCAAATATTGATTGGCAACTCTTTAGATCGAATAGTTTGGATGGGGTAGTGTTTGTGCAGTATGTCCAGGAAGCTTTTCTGACTCAGTATGTGGACTGCCCGACCAGAGGGGAGGCAATATTGGATTTGGTACTAGGTAATGAACCAGGGCAAGTGATAGAGCTGTTGGAGGGCGAGCACTTTGGAGATAGTGATCACAATTCTGTAGCATTCACTGTGGTAATGGAGAGGGATAGGTATGTGCAACAGGGCAAGGTTTACAATTGGGGGAAGGGTAGATATGATGCTGTCAGGCAGGAACTGAGGAGCATAAGTTGGGAGCATATGCTGGCAGGGAAGGGCACGGTCGAAATGTGGAACTTTTTCAAGGAGCAGATAGTAGGGGCCATTGATAAGCATGTCCCTGTCAGACAGGGAAGGGATGGTCATGTGAGGGAACCGTGGTTGACAAGAGAGGTTGAGAGTCTTGTTAGGAAGAAGAAGGATGCGTATATAAAGTTGAGGAAAAAGGGCACAGGCATAGCTCTGGAGGGATACAAGATGGCCAGGAAGGATCTGAAGAAAGGGATTAGGAGAGCTAAGAGAGGGCATGAAAAATGCTTGGCGGGTAGGATAAAAGAAAACCCCAAGGCCTTTTACGCGTATGTCAGAAATATGAGGATGACTAGGGGGACCGTAGGTCCGGTCAAGGACAATAGCGGGAGACTGTGTGTTGAGCCGGAAGAGATAAGTGAGGTTTTGAATGACTACTTCTCTTCGGTATTTACAAATGAGAAGGGGTGTATTACTGAAGAGGACGGTGGGAAGCAGACTGGTAAGCTCGAGGAAGTGCTCGTTAGGAGGGAAGATGTGTTGGGGTTTTTGAATAACTTGAAGATAGACAAGTCTCCCGGGCCTGACGGGGTATATCCAAGGATGTTATGGGAAGCAAGGGATGAAATTGCAGAGCCGCTGGCAATGATCTTTTCATCTTCTCTGCTGACGGGGGTGGTACCAGGTGATTGGAGGGTGGCAAATGTTGTGCCCCTGTTCAAGAAAGGGAATAGGAACAACCCTGGGAATTACAGGCCAGTTAGTCTTACTTCGGTGGTAGGCAAGTTGATGGAAAAGGTGCTGAGGGATAGGATTTCTGAGCATCTGGAAAGACACTGCTTGATTCGGGACAGTCAGCACGGTTTTGTGAGGGGTAGGTCTTGCCTCACAAGCCTGATTGAATTCTTTGAGCAGGTGACCAAGCAAGTGGATGAGGGTAAACCAGTGGATGTGGTGTACATGGATTTTAGTAAGGCATTTGATAAGGTCCCCCATGGTAGACTTATGGAGAAAGTCAGGAGGCATGGGATAGTGGGGAATGTGGCCAGTTGGATTAAGAATTGGCTAACTGATAGAAGGCAGAGAGTGGTCTTAGATGGTAAATACTCAGCCTGGAGCCCAGTTACCAGTGGCGTGCCGCAGGGATCAGTTCTGGGTCCTCTCCTGTTTGTGATTTTTATTAACGACTTGGATGAGGAAGTCGAAGGGTGGGTCAGTAAATTTGCAGATGATACAAAGGTTGGTGGAGTTGTGGATACCGAGGAGGGCTATTGTCATCTGCAAAGGGACTTGGATAGGTTGCAGTGCTGGGCTGAAAAGTGGCAGATGGAGTTTAACCCTGAAAAGTGTGAGGTCGTCCATTTTGGAAGGACAAACATGAATGCAAAATACTGGGTTAACGGTAGGGTTCTTGGGCATGTGGAGGAGCAGAGAGACCTTGGGGTCTATGTGCATAGATCATTGAAAGTTGCAACTCAAGTGGATAGGGCTGTGAAGAAGGCATATGGGGTGTTAGCGTTCATTAGCAGAGGGATTGAATTTAAGAGCCGTGAGGTGATGATGCAGCTGTACAGGACCTTGGTAAGGCCTCATTTGGAGTACTGTGTGCAGTTCTGGTCGCCTCATTTTAGGAAGGATGTGGAAGCCTTGGAGAGGGTGCAGAGGAGATTTACCAGGATGTTGCCTGGAATGGAGAATAAGTCTTACGAGGAAAGGCTGAACATTCTAGGCCTCTTCTCATTAGAAAGGAGAAGGATGAGGGGTGACATGATAGAGGTTTATAAGATGATCAGGGGAATAGATAGGGTAGACAGTCAGAAACTTTTTCCCCGGGTGGAGCAAAGCGTTACAAGGGGTCATAAATTTAAGGTGAAGGGTGGGAGATATAAGGGGGATGTCAGGGGAAGGTTCTTTACCCAGAGAGTGGTCGAGGCATGGAATGCCTTGCCCGGGGAAGTTGTTGAGTCAGAAACTTTAGGGACTTTCAAAAGGCTTTTGGATAGGTATATGGATAAAGGAGAATGATGGGGTATAGATTAAATTGTCCTTGACAGAGGACAAAGGATCGGCACAACATTGTGGGCCGAAGGGCCTGTTCTGTGCTGTATGTTCTATGTTCTATATGTTCTATATATACACACACAGCACAGTCAAGACCCTGAGACTTATAAATATATATACACACACACCACAGTCAAGACCCTGAGACTTATAAATATATATACACACACACCACAGTCCAGACCCTGAGACCTATATATATATATAAACACACACACCACAGTCCAGGCCCTGGGGCATATATACACACACAGACACACCACAGTCCAAGCCCTGAGACTGACATATATAGACAAACACACACCACAGTCCATGCCCTGAGAATAATATATATATATATATACACACACACCACAGTCAAGACCCTGAGACTTATAAATATATATACACACACACCACAGACCAGACCCTGAGAATTATATATATATATATATACACACACACCACAGTCCAGGCCCTGAGACTTATAAATATATATACACACACACCACAGTCAAGACCCTGAGACTTATAAATATATATACACACACACCACTGTCCCGGCCCTGAGATATATATATATATGTGTATATATATATGTACACTCACACACAACACAGTCCAGGCCCTGAAACGTATATATATATACACATACACACAACAGTCCAGGCCCTGAGACTTAGATATATATGCACACACACCACAGTCCTGGCCCTGAGACCTATATATATATATATAAACACACACACCACAGTCCAGGCCCTGAGACTTATAAATATATATACACACACACCACAGTCAAGACCCTGAGACTTATAAATATATATACACACACACCACAGTCAAGATCCTGAGACTTATAAATATATAAACACACACACCACAGTCCAGACCCTGAGACCTATATATATATATAAACACACACACCACAGTCCAGGCCCTGGGGCATATATACACACACAGACACACCACAGTCCAAGCCCTGAGACTTACATATATAGACAAACACACACCACAGTCCATGCCCTGAGGTATATAAATATATACACACACACACCACAGTCCAGGCCCTGAGACTTATATAATTGCACACACACACACACACACACACACACACACACACACACACACACACACACACACACACACACACACACACACACACACACACACACACACACACCACAGCCCAGACACTGAGACTAATATATATGCACACACACACACACACACACACACCACAGCCCAGATACTGAGACTTATATATATACACACACACACACCACAGCCCAGACACTGAGACTTCTATATATGAACACACACACACACACACACATCACACGCACACACACAAACCACAGCCCAGACACTGAGACTTCTATATATGCACACACACACACACACACACACACACACTCACACCACAGCCCAGACACTGAGACTTATATATATGGACACACACGCACACACACACACACACACAGACACACCACAGCCCAGACACTGAGACTTATATATATGCACACACACACACACACACACACACACACACAAACACACACACACACACAGACACACCACAGCCCAGACACTGAGACTTATATATATGCACACACACACACACACACACAAACACACACACACACACACCACGGCCCAGACACTTGAGACTTATATATTTGCGCGCACACAGACACACACACACACACACACATACCACGGCCCAGACACTTGAGACTTATATATATGCACACACACCCACACACACACACACACACACACACACACACCACAGCCCAGACACTTGAGACTTATATATATGCACACACACCCACACACACACACACACACACCACAGCCCAGACACTGAGACTTATATATATGCACACACACACACACACACCACAGCCCAGACACTGAGACTTATATATGTGCACACACACACACACACCACAGCCCAGACTCTGAGTCTTATATATATGCACACACACGCACACACACACACAGACACCACAGCCCAGACACTGAGTTTTATATATATGCACACACACACACACACACACACCACAGCCCAGACATTCAGACTTATATATATGCACTCACACAGACACACACACCACAGCCCAGACACTGAGACTTATATATATGCACACACACAGACACACACACACACACACACCACAGCCCAGACATTGAGACTTATATATATGTACACACACACACCAGCACACCACAGCCCAGACATTGAGACTTATATATAGATGCACACACACACACACACACACCACTGCCCAGATACTGAGAGTTATATATATGCACACACACACACACACACACACACACACACACACACACACACACACACACCACAGCCCACACACTGAGAATTATATATATACACACACACACACACGCACACACCACAACTCAGACACTGAGACTTATATATATGCACACACACACACACACACACCACAGCCCAGACACTGAGACTTATATATATGCACACACACACACACAAACACACCACAGCCCAGACATTGAGACTTATATATATATGCACACACACACAC